>NW_025538765.1:0-16814 GCF_020615455.1 Coregonus clupeaformis | reverse complement strand
AATTTCAGAAACTTCAACATCCCACGGAGCACCATTAAATCCATTACTAAAAAATTGAAGAATATGGCACCACAACACACCTGCCAAGAGAGGACCGCCACCAAAACTCATGGACCAGGCAAGGAGGGCATTAATCAGAGAGGCAACAAAGACACCAAAGATAACCCTGAAGGAGCTGCAAACCTCCACAGCCGGAGAGTGGAGTATCTGTCCATAGGACCACTTTAAGCCGTACACTCCACAGAGCTGGGCTTTCACGGAAGAGTGGCCAGAAAAAAGCCATTGCTTAAAGAAAAGAATAAGCAAACACGTTTGGTGTTCGCCAAAAGCCATGTGGGAGACTCCCCAAACATATGGAAGAAAGTACTCCTGTCAGATGAGACAAAATTGAGCTTTTGGCCATCAAGGAAAACCTTATGTCTGGCGCAAACCCAACACCTCTCATCACCCTGAGAACACCATCCCCACAGTGAAGCATGGGTGTTGCGCAGCATCATGCTGTGGGGATGTTTATCACTTCGGCAGTGACTGGGAAACTGGTCAGAATTGAAGGAATGATGGATGGCACTAAATACAGGGAAATTATTGAGGGAAACCTGTTTCATTCTTCCAGAGATTTGAGACTGGGACGGCGGTTCACCTTCCAGCAGGACAATGACCCTAAGCATACTGCTAAAGCAACACTGAGTGGTTTAAGGGGAAAACATTTAAATGTCTTGGAATGTCAATCCAATTGAGAATCTGTGGTATGACTTAAAGATTGCTGTACACCAGCAGAACCCATCCAACTTGAAGGAGCTGGAGCAGTTTTGCCTTGAAGAATGGGCAAAATCCCAGTGGCTAGACGTACCAAGCTTATAGAGACATACCCCAAGAGACTTGCAGCCGTAATTGCTGTAAAAGGTGCTATAAAGTATTGACTTTGCCCCCCAATAGTTATGCACGCTCAAGTTTTCAGTTTATTTGTCTTATTTCTTGTTTGTTTCACAATTTATTTTTATTTTTGCATCTACAAAGCGGTAGGCATGTTGTGTAAATCAAATGATACAACCCCCCAAAATCAATTTTAATTCCAGATTGTAAGGCAACAAAATAGGAAAATGCCAAGTGGGGTGAATACTTTCGCAAGCCACTGTAAGAATGCTGTTCATTGACTACAGCTCAGCATTCACACCATAGTACCCTCCAAGCTCATCATTAAGCTCAGGCCCTGGGTCTGAACACTGCCCTGTGCAACTGGGTCCTGGACTTCCTGACGGGCCACGCCCCCAGGTGGTGAGGTAGGAAACAACACTTCCACTTTGCTGATCCTCAACACTGGGGCCCCACAAGGGTGCGTGCTCAGCCCCCTCCCTGTACTCCCTGTTCACCCATGACTGTGTGGCCAAGCACGACTCAACTCAGTCATCAAGTTTGCAGACGACACACAGTAGTAGGCCTGATTACCAACAATGACGAGTCAGCCTACAGGGAGGAAGTGTGGGGTCTGGGAGTGTGGGTGCCAGGAAAATAACCTCTCACTCAACGTCAACAAAATAAAGAAGATGATTGGACTTCAGGAACAGCAGAGGGAGCACCCCCTATCCAAATCGACGGGACCGCAGTGGAGAAGGTGGAAATGTCATGAGCCCTCTCACTCCACCGGGTTACCACCTTAATTGGTTTCCACTATCTTCCACTCTGCTCACCTCCCTCTCTCTACACTCAGCCTAACTAGCTCCACCTGTCCCTGCTCTGCTCGGCTCTAATTACTCTTGCCAGCTGCGCCTGCATTACCCACTAACCTCTCCCAGTATTTAAGGCCCTGTCTTTCAGCTCTCCGGTGTCAGATCGCCTGCAAAGCTCACCCCGAACCTGTTTGCTCGCGCTTCTGGCTCACCCTGGTTTTGTGACCCCGGACCTGCCTGTTTTTTGATACTCTTCTGCTCAGGAGATCCAGACCTGCTTCTGCCATTACGACTCCTGACTACTCTTCAATCCCGGTAACTCGACCAGCCCTTCTTGCCTTGCTACTACGTATTTTGGATTTCCCTTGAACTGTACTGCTGCCTGGTTTCATTCCGCCCTGTTGTGTCTGTGTCTCCCCCCCAGGACTTCTGGACCACCCACCACCGGCTTCATAGGACGTCGCTGCCACTGGGGGGCACAGACCCAGCGCATTGGACGGGATCCCTGTTACCCTGGAGCCTTCATTCACTCCCTTCCCTTTTCCCTTAAGTTTAATAAACTTTCTGGTGTGACGCAATTGTGGTCCTCTGGTCGTCTGTCTGAATCGTGACAGTACGATCTGACCATTATGGACTCAGCGCACACTTTCCCCGACATGGAAACCGATGAGCATGAGCAGCAGTTCCAGCAGCAGCAACAACAACTCGCCATGATCATCAACTCCTCACCAACCTTACCCCAGCCAGTCTGCCCACCAGCCCAGCCCCCGAGTTACCTGCCCCGCATGCAGACCGCTGCTCCGAACCCAAGATTGGAAACCCCGCGGTTCAACGGCGATTCAACCCAGGTCCGGCCATTCCTGACGAGCTGCTGACTTCAGTTCTCCTTGCAGCCAAGGACCTTCACGGAGGGGGCTAAAGTTGGGTATGCCATCACTCACCTGACGGGCCGAGCTGACTCTGGGGAACAGCAGAGTTCGAACGTCAAACCCCCGCATGTGCAACCTTCGACCTGTTTGCTGAGGAGATGCTGAAGGTGTTTGACCTGGATTCACCCACCGCAGAGGCGTCTCGTGAACTGTTCAGTATTCGACAAGGCAGACGTACAGTCGCAGACCATTCCATCGACTTCCGAACCCTGGCTAGACGAAGTTCTTGGAACACACCATCGTTGGTGGACGCGTTTCTTCCATAGTTTGGGCTGACTATACTCAAGGACGAAGTTGGTCTCCTGAACTGCCTTCCACTCTTGATGAAGCATCGCACTGACTGTCAGGATCGACAGAAGGATACAGACCCGTCGCCGTGAGAGGGGGCGCCAAGGTCCACCTACTACCGATTCGAGAGACCGACTGGGCTCCTGTCATCTACTGCCACTCACCCAGGTCAGCTGATCAGTCCGAGCCTATGGAGATTGGGCGAGCCTCTCACTCCTGCAGAGCGCCAGCGCCGCTCACCTCAAACCTCTGCCTCTATTGTGGAGGTGATGGACATCGTGTGGTAACTGCCCTTTAAAGGGCCGAAGCTCACCGGGCGTAGGGGGAGTCCGGCTGAGTTCAATGACCATCCAGTCCTCCGACCGCCAAACCCCCTGCTGCAAGTTCACCTCCGCCTCTCTGACTCAACTCACACCCTGCTCTGGTGGATTCTGGCGCCGAAGCCAACATAATGGACATCAAGCTGGCACGCCAACTGGGACTGGAGAACCTCCGTTTGACACCTCCTATTCCTGCCCGGGCACTGGACGGACACTTACTCGGATCGGTCACTCATGTCACGGCCCCGGTCTCGATGGGTCTGTCCGGAAACCATCAAGAAACTATCCAGTTTCACCTGCTCCCCTCCAGGCCAACCCCTCATCCTGGGTTACCCATGGCTCCGCCGGCACAACCCTCAGCTCGACTGGGTGACCGGGGTGATCAGGAGTGGGGAGAGGACTGCCACCGAACCTGCCTGCTTGCTGCCGCACTACCCCCTCGGCCAGTACCTACTAACTCCGGCTCCTGACCTCTCCAATGTCCCAGAATGCTACCATGGTCTCAGAGAGGTGTTTAACAAAGCAAGAGCCACATCTCTGCCCCCTCACCGACCGTACGACTGTGCCATCGACCTCCTCCCTGGAACAGCTCCTCCAAGGGGGTCGTCTTTATTCGTTGTCTGCTCCTGAAAGAAAGTCCATGGAGGACTACATCAATGGCTCTCTGTCCGCAGGATTAATCCGTTCATCTTCATCTCCTGCTGGTGCTGGCTTCTTCTTTGTGGGGAAGAAGGACGGATCTCTTCGCCCCTGCATCGACTACAGGGGACTCACCGACATCACAGTGAAAACCGTTACCCTCTGCCTCTGCTCACCTCTGCTTTTGAGTTGCTCCAGGGAGCCACTGTTTTTACCAAGTTGGATCTCAGAAACGCTTACCACAGTGCGGATCCGGGGGAGGGAGATGAATGGAAAACCGCATTCAATACACCAACAGGCCACTACGAGTAATCTGGTTAGCCTTTGGCCTCACCAATGCTCCTGCTGTGTTCCAGGCTCTAGTGAATGATGTACTGCAAGGACATGTTAAACAAGTTTGTCTTCGCTTACCTGGATGACATCTTAATTTACTCCAGAAACCTGTCTGAACACACCCGCCATGTCCAGCAAGTCCTTCATCGTCTTCTGGAGAATTCCCTCTACGCCAAGGCAGAGAAATGTGAGTTTCACTGTCAAGACAGTGGCCTTCCTGGGGTACATAGTGGCAGAAGGAAGTATCCAAATGGATCCTGCCAAAGTATCAGCAGTCACTTCATGGCCAGTTCCGGGAGAACAGAAAGAAGCTGCAACAGTTTCTGGGGTTTGCTAACTTCTATAGGAGGTTTATCCGAACTACAGTACCGTTGCTGCCCCTCTCACTGCTCTAACCAGCACCAAGCAACCCCTTCACCTGGACCCCAGCAGCCGACAAAGCCTTCAGTACCCTCAAGGTGAGTTCACCTCCGCCTCCCATCCTCCAGATGCCTGATGTGGACCGGCAATTCATTGTGGAGGTGGACGCCGGATGTGGGAGTTGGTGCTGTGATTTCTCAGTGGGGCTGCGGAGGATAGGAAGCTCCATCCCTGTGCCTTTTTCTCACGTCGGTTGTCCCCCTCTGGAGTGCAATTACGACATAGGGAACCGTGAGCTGCTGGCTGTGAAGCTTGCCTTGGAGGAGTGGCGTCACTGGCTGGAGGGGGTCCACCATTCCATTTCTCGTTTGGACCGATCATAAGAACTTGGAGTACATCCGCACGGCCAAACGGTTGAACTCCAGGCAGTCCCGCTGGGCCCTGTTCTTCACCAGGTTTAATTTCACTCTGTCATACCGGCCTGGATCACGCAACACCAAGCCAGACGCCCTCTCCCCGTCAATTCCAGAAGGATGACACCCCTCCAAGGACCCTGTGCTCGATTCTGCAAGTCCTTCCATCGTGTGCAGCTCTGACCTGGGCTGTTGAGGAACAGGTGCTGGAGGCTCTCCGTAACCAGCCAGGTCCCAGCACTTGCCCAGCTGACCGCCTTTTTGTCCCCGAAGACCTGAGGTCCCAGGTCATTCAGTGGGGACATGACTCCGCCTAGCTTGTCACCCTGGCTCCACCCACTTACAACCTGCTCGCCCAGAGGTTCTGGTGGCCCTCTCTGAGGGAAGGATGTACGGGAATTCGTCAAGCCTGCCCCATCTGCAACCAACACAAGTCGTCCTGCCAGCCCCCCAGCCGGATTGCTGCAGCCCCTGCCTGTGCCCAGACGTCCCTGGTCTCACATCGCCCTTGACTTTGTCACGGGGCTGCCCCCTTCAAGTGGCATGACCGTCATTCTCACCATCGTTGACCGTTTCAGCAAGATGGCACACTTCATTCCCCTCCCCAAGCTCCCAACCGCCAAGGAGACCGCCCAGGTGGTCCTGGAACACGCCTTCCGGATCCACGACTGCCAAGGGATGTTGTTTCTGACCGTGGGTCCACAATTCTCCTCCCGCTTTTGGAAGGAGTTCTGTCACCTGCTGGGAGCCACAGTCAGTCTGACTTCCGGATTCCATCCCCAATCCAATGGGCAGTCAGAGCGGGCTAATCAGGAGCTCGAGAAGGCACTGCGATGCATGACTTCACGCAACCCCCACTCCTGGTCGCAGCAATTGACATGGGTGGAGTACGCACACAATTCTCTGACCTGCTCTGCCATCGGTATGTCCCCTTTCCAATGTGTTTATGGATACCAGCCTCCTCTATTTGCCAGCCAGGGAGGAGGAGGTTACTTGCCCATCTGCACTTGCTTTTGCCCGTCGATGTCGCCGCACCTGGTCACAAGCCCGAGCCACACTCCTCAGGTCCGCTGCCAGCTACACTACCGGGCCAACCGGTCGGAGAATTCCTGCTCCCACCTACCATGTTGGTCAAAGGGTGTGGTTGTCATCGAAGAACCTGCCACTCAGGGTGGAGTCGCAGAAGCTGGGCACCTCGGTTCATTGGCCCATTCCCTATCATAAGAGTGATTAGCCCAACTGCTGTCCGGCTCCAACTGCCTAATTCCCTGAGGGTGCACCCCACTTTCCATGTGTCTAAGATTAAGCCCATCCATGAGATCCGCTGGTCCCTGCTGCGCCTGGTCCTCCTCCTCCACGGCTCGCCGATGGTGGTCTGGTTTACACCGTCCCGCCGCCTGCTTCGGGTCCAGACGGAGGGGTAGGGGGTCTCCAGTACCTCATTGACTGGGAGGGCCAGGACCTGAGGAAAGGACCTGGGTGCCAGCTAGTCGGATTGTGGATAGGACTCTCATCACCGCTTTCCACCAACGGCATCCTGATCAACCTGCAATCGTAGGGGCCGCCCCAGAGGGGTCCCTAACTGTCCGCCCCCCGGTTTCCTGTCCTGTGCCTGATCCTGTCTCGACCTGTCCCATCTCCCCGACCACGGCCCTCCGGCTTCCTCCGAGGATGAGGACGTTCACTGGACCGTTCGGAGGAGTTCTAGCCTCCTCCGGCTCCCCTCTTCCGCCCGGCGTGGTGTTGCTCTTGGGACTTCTGGGGCCGCCCCTTTGGGGGGTTCTGTCATGAGCCCTCTCACTCCACCGGGTTACCACCTTAATTGGTTTCCACTATCTTCCACTCTGCTCACCTCCCTCTCTCTACTTCAGCCTAACTAGCTCCACCTGTCCCTGCTCTGCTCGGCTCTAATTACTCTGCAACAGCTGCGCTGCATTACCCACTAACCTCTCCCAGTATTTAAGGCCCTGTCTTTCAGCTCTCCGGTGTCAGATCGCTGCAAAGCTCACACCCGAACCTGTTTGCTCGCGCTTCTGGCTCACCCTGGTTTTGTGACCCCGGACCTGCCTGTTTTTTGATACTCTTCGCCTCAGGAGATCCAGACCTGCTTCTGCCATTACGACTCCTGACTACTCTTCAATCCCGGTAACTCTGACCAGCCTTCTGCCTTGCTACTACGTATTTTGGATTTCCCTTGAACTGTACTGCTGCCTGGTTTCATTCCGCCCTGTTGTGTCTGTGTCTCCCCCAGGACTTCTGGACCACCCACCACCGGCTTCATAGGACGCATCGCTGCCACTGGGGGGCACAGACCCAGCGCATTGGACGGATCCTGTTACCCCTGGAGCCTTCATGTTACTCCCCTACTTCCCTTTTCCCTTAAGTTTAATAAACTTTCTGGTGTGACCCAATTGTGGTCCTCTGGTCGTCTGTCTGAATCGTGACAGGAAAGCTTCAAGTTCCTCGGGCGTATACATCACTGACATACTGAAATGGTCCACCCACACAGACAGTGTGGTGAAGAAGGCTGAAGAAATTTGGCTTGGCACCTAAAACCCTCAGAAACGTTTACAGATGCACAATTGAGAGCATCCTGTCGGGCTGTATCACCACCTGGTACGGCAACTGCACCGCCCGCAACCGCAGGGCTCCCAGAGGGTGGTGCGGTCTGCAACGCATCACCGGGGCAAAGTACCAGCCCCCCCAGGACACCTACAGCACCCGATGTCACAGGAAGGCCAAAAAGATCATCAAGGACCATAACCACCCGAGCCACTGCCTGTTCACCCCGCTATCATCCAGAAGGCGAGGTCAGTTCAGGTGCATCAAAGCTGGGACCGAGAGACTGAAAAACAGCTTCTATCTCAAGGCCATCAGACTGTTAAATAGCCTTCACTAGCACATTAGAGGCTGCTGCCTATAGACATATATTAGAAATCACTGGCCACTTTAATAAGTGGAACACTAGTCACTTTAATAATGTTTACATATCTTGCATTACTCATCTCATATGCATATACTGTATTCTATACTATTCTACTGTATCTTAGTCTATGCCGCTCTGACATTGCTTGTCCATATATTTATTTATATATTCTTAATTCCGTTGCTTTACTTAGATTTGTGTGTATTGGGTATATGTTGTGAAATTGTTCGATATTACTCGTTAGATATTACTCGGAGCTAGAAACACAAGCATTTCGCTACACCCGCAATAACATCTGCTAAACAAGTGTATGTGACCAATAAAATTTGATTTTGATTTGATTTTAAATTGCACTCTATCCCCCTATAGTGCAGTATAGTGCAGTATATAGGGAATAAGGTACCATTTGGGACAGGGCCACTGACCTGTGCGTCCAGTCCAGTCCGTCTCTCCACAGCAGCCCAGCCAGGCAGTCACTTAGAAAGATCCTGTGAAAAGTAGAAGGGGGTCAAATATGTATACTGGCAGCACAGACAGGAAAGACTAATTATATATAAACTAATACACAGTCACTCATCTACATGATCGTTTATACAGTGAGGGAAAAAAGTATTTGATCCCCTACATTTTGTATGTTTGCCCACTGACAAAGAAATTATCAGTCTATAATTTTAATGGTAGGTTTATTTGAACAGTGAGAGACAGAATAACAACAAAATCCAGAAAAACGCATGTCAAAAATGTTATAATTGATTTGCATTTAATGAGGGAAATAAGTATTTGACCCTCTCAATCAGAAAGATTTCTGGCTCTCAGGCGTCTTTTATACAGGTAACGAGCTGAGATTAGGAGCACACTCTTAAAGGGAGTGCTCCTAATCTCAGCTTGTTACCTGTATAAAAGACACCTGTCCACAGAAGCAATCAATCAATCAGATTCCAAACTCTCCACCATGGCCAAGACCAAAGAGCTCTCCAAGGATGTCAGGGACATGATTGTAGACTCACACAAGGCTGAATGGGCTACAAGACCATCGCGAAGCAGCTTGGTGAGAAGGTGACAACAGTTGGGTGCGATTATTCGCAAATGGAAGAAACACAAAATAACTGTCAATCTCCCTCGGCCTGGGGCTCCATGCAAGATCTCACCTCGTGGAGTTGCAATGATCATGAGAACGGTGAGGAATCAGCCTGAACTACACGGGAGGATCTTGTCAATGATCTCAGGCAGCTGGGACCATAGTCACCAAGAAATCAATTGGTAACACACTACGCTGTGAAGGACTGAAATCCTGCAGCGCCCGCAAGGTCCCCCCTGCTCAAGAAAAGCACATATACAGGCCCGTCTGAAGTTTGCCAATGAACATCTGAATGATTCAGAGGAGAACTGGGTGAAAGTGTTGTGGTCAGATGAGACCAAAATGGAGCTATTTGGCATCAACTCAACTCGCCAGTGTTTGGAGGAGGAGGAATGCTGCCTATGACCCCACAACACCATCCCCACCGTCAAACATGGAGGTGTAAACATTATGCTTTGGGGGTGTTTATCTGCTAAGGGGACAGGACAACTTCACCGCATCAAAGGGACAATGGACGGGGCCATGTACTGTCAAATCTTGGGTGAGAACCTCCTTCCTCAGCCAGGGCATTGAAATGGGTCGTGGATGGGTATTCCAGCATGACAATGACCCAAAACACACAGCCAAGGCAACAAAGGAGTGGCACAAGAAGAAGCACATTAAGGTCCTGGAGTGGCCTAGCCAGTCTCCAGACATTAATCGCATAGAAAATCTGTGGAGGGAGCTGAAGGTTCGAGTTGCCAAATGTCAGCCTCGAAACCTTAATGACTTGGAGAAGATCTGCAAAGAGGAGTGGGACATCCTTCCTGAGATGTGTGCAAACCTGGTGGCCAACTACAAGAAACGTCTGACCTCTGTGATTGCCAACAAGGGTTTTGCCACCAAGTACTAAGTCATGTTTTGCAGAGGGGTCAAATACTTATTTCTCTCATTAAAAAATGCAAATCAATTTATAACATTTTGACATCGCGTTTTTCTGGATTTTTTTGTTGTTATTCTGTCTCTCACTGTTCAAATAAACCTACCATTAAAACTATAGACTGATCATTTCTTTGTCTATGGGCAAAGGTACAAATCAGCAGGGGATCAAATACTTTTTTCCCTCACTGTACCAGTATAACTGACACTGGTTGACTTCAACTCACTAAAGCACAATAGATATTACTTCTGCTTTTGTATTTCCTCTAGTACCCAACGCTGTATCGACCTGTATCTGTATCTGTACTTTATGTACTGTATCTGTATCTGTATCTGTACTGTATCTGTATCTGTATCTGTATCTGTATCTGTATCTGCATCTGCATCTGTTCTGCATCTGCATCTATTCTGCATCTGCATCTGCATCTGTACTGTATCTGACTGATCTGTATCTGTATCTGTATCTGTATCTGTATCTGTATCTGTACTGTATCTGTATCTGTATCTGTATCTGTATCTGTATCTGTATCTGTATCTGTATATGTACTGTATCTGTATCTGTATCTGTATCTGTATCTGTACTGTATCTGTACTGTATCTGTATCTGCATCTGCATCTGCATCTGCATCTGCATCTGCATCTGTATCTGTACTGTATCTGTATCTGTACTGTATCTGTACTGTATCTGTATCTGTATCTGTATCTGTATCTGTATCTGTATCTGTATCTGTACTGTATCTGTATCTGTACTGTATCTGTACTGTATCTGTATCTGTATCTGTATCTGTACTGTATCTGTATCTGCATCTGCATCTGCATCTGCATCTGTATCTGTATCTGTATCTGTATCTGTATCTGTATCTGTATCTGTATGTATCTGTACTGTATCTGTATCTGTATCTGTATCTGTATCTGTACTGATCTGTATCTGTATCTGTATCTGTATCTGTATCTGTATCTGCAGTGCAGCATCCTCCTATCCTCACGCCAGGCAATGCAGATGTATTTTGACGCAGAATGACACAGTAATAATCTCTCTGTCACCCTGCATTCATCTACACACCCCTCTGGTCTCTGTCTCTGTGGAGAGAAGAGAAGAGATGTTGTTTTCATATATCTGGTGCTGAAGCCTGGAGGCTGATTTAGTATGAATCTACTAAACTGACAGTAGAAAGATGGGGCATCCCAAATGACACCCTATTTCCTATATGGTGCACTCACTTTAGGACCAGGGTCTCTGCCAGGGGAACTCAAAGCCTGGACGTCCAGAAAAGGGGCCTAGAACTATTACTCGACTAGCGGAATGATAGGTTAGAAGGTTAAAAATAAGATAACAAGGAAATAATAGCTTTCAGACAACAAGGAAATAACAGCTTTGAGACAAGGAAATAACAGCTTTTGAGACAACAAAAAATAAACAGCTCTGAGACAACAAGGAAACAAAAGCTCCCCGAGACAACAAGGAAATAACAGCTTTGAAACAAGGAAATAACAGCTTTGAGACAACAAAGAAATAACAGCTCTGAGAGCAACAAGAAATAACAGCTTTGAGACAACAAGAAATAATAGCTTTGGCTTTGAGACAACAAAGAAATAACAGCTCTGAGACAACAAGAAATGACAGCTCTGAGACAACAAGGAAACAACAGCTCTGAGACAACAAGGAAATAACAGCTCTGAGAGAACAAGGAAATAACAGCTTTGGGATAACATGGAAATAGCAGCTCTGAGACAACATGGAAATAGCAGCTTTGAGACAGCAAGGAAATAACAGCTTAGGAGACTATGCTTAAGACCATGGCCTGTATCACTACATGTAATGGGGATAGAGGTCGATGCTTGATAGTAGACTGTAACTGTCAGTGACAACTCTTTCTCCATATCTCTCCATCTCTATCTCTTTCTCTCTCTCATCTCTCTCTCCATCCAGCTGAGATACAGCACTGTCTGGTGAGTGCAGGAGACGTGGGCTGCGGTGTGTTTGAATGTTTTGAGAACAACTCTGTGAGATCAGAGGCCTGCAGGAGATCTGTCTGACCTTCCTACACAACGCCGGGAAAGTTTGACTCCAGGTAAGGCACTCTGCATGTGTGTTTGTGTGTGTGTGTGTGTGTGTTTGTTTGTGTTTAAGTCTACATGTGTATGTGTGTATAGGTGGACTTATTGAGTGTGTTTGCATGCGTAGCCAACATGTGCATGCGGTATGTTTTTGCTACCCTAGTTCCCTTCCCTCTCCCACGGAGGTCAGGTCTCTGTGTGTCAGGGCAGAGGGCTCCAGGGCCAGGGAGCCAACTGGGCACCAGCCCAGCGCAGATCCCCTTTCAGACGGGTAGAACAGGCTCTGTCCCGGCCTCTCACTGGGCCATCAGACTGGGTCACAGAGAAATTAGTTCTAACCACCCTAGAACTAGAACACGTACAGTGGATTCGGAAAGTATTCGACCCCTTCATTTTTTTCCACATTTGGTTAAGGTACAGCCTTATTCTAAAATAAATAAAATAAAAACATTTCCTCATCAGTCTACACACATTACCCTATAATGACAAAGTGAAACAGGTTTTTAGATTTTTTTGCAAATTTATTAAAGATAAAAAACAGAAATATCTTCTATTTACATAAGTATTCAGACCCTCTGCTATGAGACTCAAAATTGAGCTCAGGTGCATCCTGTTTCCATTGATCATCCTTGAGATGTTTCTACAACTTGATTGGAGTCCACCTGTGTTCAATTCAATTGATTGGACATGATTTGGAAAGGCACACACCTGTCTACATAAGGGGCCCACAGTTGACAGTGCATGTCAGAACAAAAACCAAGCCATGAGGTCGGGAATTGTCCGTAGAGCTCCGAAGACAGTATTGTCGAGGCACAGATCTGGGGAAGGGTACAAAAACATTTCTGCAGCATTGAAGATCCCCAAGAACACAGTGATTCTTAAATGGAAGAAGTTTGGAACCACCAAAACTCTTCCTAGAGCTGCTAGCCCGGCCAAACTGAGCAATCGGGGAGAAGGGCCTTGGTCAGGAGGTGACCAAGAACCCAATGGTCACTCTGACAGAGCTCCAGAATTCCTCTGTGGAGATGGGAGAACCTTCCAGAAGGGACAACCATCTCTGCAGCACTCCACCAATCAGGCCTTATGCTAGAGTGGCCAGACGGAAGCCACTCCTCAGTAAAAGGCACATGACAGCCCGGGCGAGTTTGCCAAAAGGCACCTAAAGGACTCTCAGACAATGAGAAACAAGATTATCTGGTCTGATGAAACCAAGATTGAACTCCTTGGCCTGAATGCCAAGCGTCACATCTGGAGGAAACCTGGCACCATCCCTACAGCAAAGCATGGTTTGGGGATGTTTTTCAGCAGCAGGGACTGGGAGACTAGTCAGGATCGAGGGAAAGATGAACGGAGCAAAGTAAAGAGAGATCCTTGATGAATTTCGCTCCAGAGCGCTCAGGACCTCAGACTGGGGCGAAGGTTCACCTTCCAACAGGACAACGACCCTAAGCACACAGCCGAGACAACGCGAGGAGGCCGGGACAAGTGTGCTCTGCCAATCTTGGAGGGCCCAGCCAGAGCCCGGACTTGAACCTGATCGAACATCTCTGAGAGAGCTGAAAATTGCTGTGCAGCGACGCTCCCCATCCAACCTGACAGAGCTTGAGAGGATCTGCAGAGAAGAATGGAGAAACTCCCCAAATACAGGTGTGCCAAGCTTGTAAGCTCATACCCAAGAAGTTTCGAGGCTGTAATCACAAGCAAAGGTGCTTCAACAAAGTACTGAGTAAAGGGTCAAAAACGTATGTAAATGTAATATTTCCGTTATTTTTGTACACATTTGCAAAATCCTATAAACCAGTTTTTGTTTGTTATTATGGGGGTATTGTACGGATATTGTTGAGGGAAAACAATGTTTTAATCCATTTTAGAATAAGGCTCAGTAACTTAACAAAATGTGGAAAAAGCCAAGGGTTCTGAATACTTTCGAATGCACTCAGGTTTTTATGGTTCAGCATCAATCAACTTAATCCAATAATCCCCAGCTTCCAATTGGTCCATTCAACCTCTCTCCTCTCCCTTGCAACTATTCCCCAGGTTGTTGCTGTAATGATAATGTGTTCTCCAGTCAATTTACCTTGTAAAAAGAAAGGTAAAATACAATCATTAATGGTTTAGGGTTAGGGTTGAGGTTCTATGTGTGTGTGTGTGTTTAGGGTAAGACAGGGTTAGGTTCTATATGTCTGTGTGTGTGTTTAGGTAAAGGGTTAGGGTTGAGTGTTCTATGTGTCTGTGTGTGTTTAGGTATGGGTTAGGGTTATGGGGTTCTATATGTCTGTGTGTGTTTTTTAGGGTAAGGGGTTAAAGGGTTGAAGTGTTCTATATCTACTGTGTGTGTTAGGGTAAGGGTTAGGGGTTGGGAGTGTTCTATATGTCTGTGTGTGTTTAGGGTAAGGGTTAGGTTGAGGTTCTATATCTACTGTGTGTGTTTAGGGTAAGGGTTAGGGGTTAGATGAATGTTCTATCTACTGTGTGTGTGTTTAGGGTAAGGGGTTAGGGTTGAGTGTTCTATATCTGCACTAATGTGTTTTAGGTAAGGGGTTAGGGCTGAGTGTTCTATATGTCTGTGTGTGTTTAGGGTAAGGGTTAGGGTTGAGTGTTCTTATATCTACTGTGTGTGTTTAGGGTAAGGGTTAGGGCTAGTATTCTGTATCTACTGTGTGTGTTTAGGGTATAGGTTGAGTGTTCTATATGTCTGTGTAGTGTTTAGGGTAAGTGTTTGGGTTGAGTGTTCTATGGTGTCTGTGTGTGTTTAGGTGTGGGTTAGGGTTAGGGCTGAGTGTTCTGATATGTCTGTGTGTGTTTAGGGTAAGGGTTAGGGTTAGTGTTCTATGGTGTCTGTGTGTGTTTTAGGGTAAGGGTTAGGGTTGGAGTGTTCTATATCTACTGTGTGTGTTTAGGAAGTGGTTTAGGGCTGAGTGTTCTATATGTCTGTGTGTGTTTTAGGGTAAATCGTTCATCAAGGATGCTCTGAAGTGCATGGCCCATGGCCTGAGACACAAGTTCAGCTGCACTTCAGCAGGAAGTGCCTGGCCATTAGGGCGAGATGGTGTTCCAGCTGCAGAGAGAGTGCTACCTCAGACACAACCTGTGTTCTGCAGCCAAGGAGAAAGCGATTGCTGTCATGGTGAGATGATCCACTTAGGACCTCTTCCTAAAAAAGGGTGAGGATGGAGGCATTCATCAGTGTCTTGCTCTTAGCCTCTCTCCTTCTCTCCAGTATCATCCCTTCTTCTCCTTCCCTAAAGGGAGAGGAGGACCATGTCTCTCTTTCTCTGCCTTCCTCTACCTCTTCTGCACTCTTCTCTCTCTTCCCCCATTAACACTAGAAGGTAAACTACCCATATCGCTGTGGATGTCCAGCCCTATATTCATATAATAGTATAATAATCCCATGTTCTCTCTCCTCTCTGTCTCTCTCTGCCACTCTGCAGGTCCCATATGTGGAGCTGGTCAACATCCTACTGAGCTGGGAGGAGGTGAAGGAGGCCTTAACCAGGAGCGTCTGCTGTGTGAGAATCTGGGAGCTTTCTGTAACAGCCTGAGTGTCTGCTCTTCCTCAACTCCTCTCCTGCCAGGCCTCTGGCCTCGACCACTCGCCGCTACAGGTCCTCACCGAGCCAGACCACCCCAGATCCTCGCGACAGGGGACAAGGACAAGCCCAGTAAAGGTGGCTCAATGCCCACTTCGCAGCCGCAGCCAGGTCTCGCGATTGAGTCTCGAGGTTGGGGTGGTGGCGGAGCAGGAAGACTCCTGAGGCTACAGACATCCGGAGGTGAAAGACATTGGGACTCCACCACTCTTCCTGACCGTGGCCACCATCACATGCCTCTCACTCCTCCTTTACACACACAGATAGATACTTCGTACACGCAAAACACATACACCACACATATAAACAGACTTCGCTTTTTCTTTCTTGTTTCTCTGCTCCCTTCATCTCTTCCTTCTCTCTCTCTCTTCTCTAGTTATTCTAGCAGTCTCAGTACATTTGTAGGTATCGTAGAAGCTTATTCAGTTATCGAGATTGTAGTTCATCATGTTGTTTCGTTTAATATTGAATAATAATAAGTGAAGCATATCATGATTATTATTTTAAGTGTTAGGACTTTTGGCTCTAATATACGTAGCTTTCTCAAATCGCATCTACTGTAAGATTTGAATATATTTGTATTATTTATTTTATTCTTTATGCAATGTTTAAATATCCAAATGTACATAGAAACATATTTATCTATATTTATACAGTATGAACATAGAGTAAATATAGTCACTATATGCAGTGTACTGATGTCCTATAAGATTATAGTACATGGTGTGTCTTCTGTTGTATACCTCACCATACCCCATCACCACCTCTTCACTACTCATCTGTAGATATGTAACATACAGTATTGTTGTTTCAAAGTTGGAATGTGTTGTTAGATTATAATTTATTTGATGATAAACATAAATCTGTACAGGTTATAAGTTCAGTTTCCCATATGGCTTGTAGTAAGGAGGTTAAGCACATGGCAAAGTAAACAAACTACATTTCTAATGGCTAGCTTTCTGTCATAGGGATTTTGGCCATTAGGGCGTGTCTAGGACACAGCTGCCTGTCTGTAGCAGCACATTTCATAGGTGTCTCAAACAGTACCCTATTTCACAGAGTGCACTGCTTTTGACTAGGCCAAGGGCCACTGGGATGCAGACATAGCTAAGTTTGCCTTCAGAAAACCCTCTCTGATCTCAGCTAACTCCTATGCATCCAGGTGCTCAACATGTTGGTTCCATTTCTGTAGTGACTCCCTCTCTGTGAGGCTGAGGTTTACTAGAGTGCACTCGACTGGGGTGACACGTCGTACAGCAAGTAGCACTAGAAAGATCTAAAGGTGATTTTCT
>NW_025538764.1:0-16816 GCF_020615455.1 Coregonus clupeaformis | reverse complement strand
ACACTGTTTATATAAAATAGGAATTAATGTTTGGATGGTCAGCAAGTGGGCACAGAGCAAAGCCACACTCCACACATCCCAATGTCCTTGAAAAGATGAAGAAGACATGCCACAAATGAGACACATGTCACTGTGTAAGAGGGAGCGTAAAATACGATTTAAAACGTCTGGGCCAGGAATTTATACTTCCTCGTTCTGCGATAAAGTGGCCCAAGTAATCAGGAAATTGAGTTTCTTAAAAAATAGTATTTGGAAAAAAAAGAAAAAAAAAGAAAACAGAAACGAGCTCCAAAAGCAAAGCAGAGACCTCTTAATCTAATGGGGCCTGGTGCAATATCTTGCCTCTAAACTGTGAACTGACAAATGTTGGCATCCCTGTTTGCTGAGCTCTCTCTCTCCAGCCTTGCCTCCCTCCCGCTACCTGCTTAATGTAGTCCACACATTGTAAAGAATACAAAGGGATGCCCCATCGTTTCTAAACTTCTTTAGACTAACCGTGGTGTCACTGTATTGATTAATCGGAGGCTCTGCCAGTGGTCACTTTAAGTTGTAATTGGGTTGTACTCTGTTCTACCACCTTTCTGTTCTTTGACCAAAAAAGCCTATCGCCTTTTAACATCGCTTGCAAATAAAAAAACAGATTCTATGATGGATACCAACTCCCATGTTCTTCGATTGCCCGGGGACAGCTATGAAAATTAACAATAAGCGGTTGACTTGGGGTCTGTAGCTGTATCATCTGCACCCAGCAGATTGCGGGGAAGAGAAATAAGACCCGGTAACTTTACAGGGCCATTAGAACACCATGCGACCCTCTGTGTGTAAATAGAATTTCTGAGGCCCAATAGACCCGCTGGCTCATTCCTAAGTAGCACGTTTCTGTACAGGGAAAGAATTTACCACCATGTAGCTCCTTTTGGTGCCTGTGTGAAATATGTCAGCCCTTCCTCTAACTCTCTCTTGAATACATACACACACACACATACACCTACAGATACACACACACACAATCACACACACCCCAAACACAAAAATTAATGATTTTCCACAACCCAAAATCCTGTTTCAAGTCCTCTCAAGAGTAGCATGAAACAAGTCTTTTGAAATGTTTGAGTAATCTCCCAAAAGTACTAGTTGTTTTTAATGGTTTAGCTGTTCATTCTGGCTCCAGTGTGTACCTAATGTGTAGTAGCAGGTTACACTGACTGGGAAACCCCAGAGGCCTGAACGGGATTATTAAATAATCACAAAAAAGAACACCGAATGTGGATCAGTGTCAGAAAGTATAGAAAATAAGATGTGGGGAAACACAGAACAACACTGGCTCTATTACTGCTTGGATCACATAAGATCAGCGGACATTCTCATTCTCAAACATAAAAATGAAATCTCCTCTCAATGTATTTCATAAATTCCACTTGACATTGGGAGGCTTTGTTGTCCTAGCCATTTTGGAGTCGACTGCATGAGCGAGAAGAGAGTGGAGAGGGAGAGTTCCTGTGGATTTGGCCAGTTGGGAGGGAGCCTCCTTATCTCTTAGCTTGGCAGAAGGCGGCGGCACCAGAGGGATTTCATGGCTATTTGCCCTTCCTGGTTCTTTTCTCTCTTCTTCTGCTTTCCTCAACGCACCACTTGGGCAGTTTTTCTATTTCTCCAAACCAATGCCTATGAGTCTTTTCTTCGATTTACACAGACAATATGTGTATTTATTTATTTGTATTAATATGAATTCTCTGGAAGAAAAAAAAGAAAAAAAGATCAATGTAACCCTTTCATACTGTAGTTTACTGTACGATGACTGCAGCTGTTATTTTGGTGATTACATCTGCTTCATGCATACAGATAACTTATCACTGATTGTGCTTCTTGCAACGCACTCGCGGACATCTGTACTAATGTAGTGCCAGAATATTTTGTAAACATATTCTTCACCTCCTATGCAATTGTCAAGAACAAAATCTATACAAATGAACATCTGACTCCATAAGATACTGGCAATGTGCAAGCAGGCATTAGGCTATGACTTGTAAGTGACTAGCAATAATCGGTCTGAGAATTGAATATCAAAGCAAGGCATTTAATAACATTGTAAAATGAATGAATTCACATACAAGGCATAACCATAAGTTGCAAAGCAATACTGGCATTAACAAAACATTCATAATCTAGGCATGGATCAGAGAGAGAGAGTGAGAGGGAGAGAGTGAGAGAGAGAGTTCCATGGCTTGAAAGGCCCACTTTCCCCTAAGATCAGACCATGTTGGAGGGAGAGAGAGCGTCGATACGTATGTCACCAGAGCAGTTCCAGGAACAAAAGAGGAAGAGACAATGAATCGGACTCTTTTATAACCATCTGAGTTGTTTTACATTTCAAATCTGAGTTGTTGACCAATAGCATCACTGTAAATTAACTTTCAATCAGTATCAGACCAACAGGATGTTTAACACAACAGCACCTCTGCTTCCCAGAGCTGTGACAGAATGGGGTTAGCGAGAGCAGCACAGATTATTCAGAATTCTAAGAAACACATAATAATCCCTTTGCCCACAATTGATAAGTCAGGTCTGGGGGCTGGCCAAATATAACTACACTAATCACGAATACCTCCCTTCTTTAAAAGAGATGTTTTACTCTTTGTACTGCGAGATGCTAAACGAGACAGAATATGAAATTAGTGAAATACATTATAAAGGTGGTCAATATCCCGCAATAACTGTGGGGAAGTCAAGATGATTAACAAGCCTGAACTGAAGAGGTTCGATGTTTCTAATGTGGTTGCTGGGTCTCTGTATGTAACCAAATGGCACCCCCATTCCTAGCCACTCTTCTTCGAAAGTAGTTGCACTGTATGTGAATTCGAGGCCATTTGGTACTCAGCCTATGTCTGTACTGGATCACGATCTCTCTCTCTGCAGCCAAAGCAGTTTAAACTGGACAGCCCCAGCCACAGCTGTAACCTAGCCTCAACCCTGCGGTCATGTGTCTCTCTCTAGACTATCTGCTACGTGGACCTTTTTGTTTATTCATCACATTTTTCCCCTTTTGTAAAACTTCAATTAGTTTTCTTGCGCTGCCTGATGGGGTGAAGCCATACTTCATAAATACCCCTGGCATGCAATGACTCTGTGATTATGCCTCAACTACACCACAGTCAGACCAGACTCAATGGGGAAAATCAGAAATAGTTGCAACCTGTGTTCTCACCACGAAGGCAGTGCAGCTGGGGTGTGTCGTGGGACCCAGAGACCACAACACCCACTAATGTAACGTCTTGACTGCCAAAACCAATACGAGCAGAGGGAATATTCGGTCTCATCTCCATCTCCCTATACACTCCAACGACAGGATGACATCACCCACTGGCTACTACCTTTACACAGCTCTGTGTTAGGCTCTACTGCTGCAGGTAGCTCTCTCTCTGCTCTCCCCCTCCCCTCTGTCTGTCCTTGATTGCAGGAGTAAGTCTGGTGTGGCGTGGAGTCAGGGTTCCAGCGTGCACTCATTCACTATAATCACCTCAGCCTTTAAAGACCGGTCAAACTTTCCACTCATCATCAGATCATAGTCAAGACAACCATGTTAGTCTCGCTGCCGACCCACAACCTGTCTTGTTTCTCACTCTTGTAAGTTTTTTTGGACTGTTTATTTACTTTTTCTCCTGTCAGATATTTGGAACCTGACTCCTGCCTCCCAAGCTCCAAGCCTGCCACCACCATCCTGCTCTCCACTATCGGGCCTCTCCTTTGGACTCACCACGGACACTAGGACATTACGGTACCCACACCTGCCCTGACCTGGATCTCGCCTCCCTGCCAACTGGACTAGCCTCTTCCCCATTTTGTTGGGAAACCTGGACTATGAACATTATAATAAACCTGGTATTAAAACTTCTCTGGCTTGGTACTTGTCTGGCATTTGAAGTTCTATCCAGTTAAATCACTTAACTTATTGCATGATCTGACCAACATGAACCCAGCAGACAAAGTAACTGGATACCACCCCAGAGTGCACTCAAATTTGGACTGCCAAGTAGCCAATCAGGGCATTCTACTTGTGACATGATACCCTGTTTAAAGACGATTGCTGAGGGACAGTCAGGTGCTTGCTTAATCAGGTTCAATTCACCCTCACCAATCAAGTGTCTGCCCTTACTACCCCTTTCCAGCCCAGGATCAGAGAGCCTTTTTGTTTCCTGCTCCAGAGCACTATGACGAACATGGGAACCTGTGCATTTTTTGACTCAATGCTCGTTAGTGTTTGAACAACAGCCCTCACCTACGCCTCAGAAAGAGCCCGTATTGCCTACCTTATCAACTCTACTAGCGGTTCCGCCGTGCCTGGGGATCGCGGTCTGGGAGAGTCAGTCGGACATTTGCAACGAGCTTACGTGGCCTTCACCACGGAGATGAGGAAGGTTTTTGACCACCCCGTACGAGGCAAGGAGGCTGCGAAACCGGTTGTTTTCTCTTCGGCAGGGGGCTCTGGAGAGGTGGCGGAGATGGCAGTGGAGTTTCGGACTTTAGCAGCAGTGAGTGGTTTGGAATGACGAGGCATTACAAGGAGTGTTCATCAATGCTTTGTCTGAGACTTTACAAGGATGAATTGGTGTCATATGATGAATCGCCTACGCTGGATAATCTTATTTCACTCACTATCAGGTTGGATAATCGGATTCGGAGCGCCGTCGGAGAGGAGTGTTGGCTCAAGCAACCTGTCTGTCATCAACAAACTCCTCCCTGCATCGTCCACGGAGAGCCGTGTCTTCCCGAGTCGATACGAGGAGCACTGAACCCCGGGCCATGGAGGTGGGTCGTGACGGTTGTTCCCAGAGGAGCGTGCAGCGTCGTATTCAGGCTCGGGTCTGCCTGTATTGTGGAGAAGCTGGTCATTTCGTTCTTCCTGCCCAGTTCGTCCGGGAAAAGGGGCCGGCTCATCATTTATGGGAGAAGTTTTGGTGAGCCGAGCAGCGGATTCTTCCTCTTCTCCCGCATTCTCCCAGGCATCCCTCCAGTGGCAGTCCCAGAATTTCTCTTGTTAGTGCGCTGATTGACTCCTGGTGCCCGGCGAAGCTTTTTGGATAGAGAGGGCTCAACAAATGGATTTGGAGACTGTTCCCAAGGACTGTCCGCTGCAGGCTAAGGGTCTAAATGGACCCATTGTTGACCCGCATTACCCATCAGACTGTTCCTGTTTGTCTTAGAGCAATGTCGGGAAATCATCAGAGAACTATCAATTCCATATCGACTGCCCACAGACTCCCTGGTCCTTGGTATCCCCTGGCTCATAAAAACACACAATCCACACATATGATTGGGTGACAGGTAGCATTGTTTCATGGAGCACATTTTGTCATGTGAATTGTTTGTGTTCTGCTCAGACTCCTGCCAGTACTGTTGCCTCAACCTCCACTGGAGTCCATGCTGATCTTTTCTGCTGTTCCTGACGTGTATCACTCTTTGACCTGGCATCCGTTTTTCTCAAACACAGAGCTACTTCTCTTCCTCCTCACCGGCCTTACGACTGCGCCATTGACCTCCAGCCAGGAGCCCCGCCCCAGCAGTCGCCTGTACAATCTCTCCCGGCCGGAGACGGAGGCTATGGAGAACTACATTCGGGACTCTCCTTGGCGGCAGGATTATGCGTCCTTCCTCGTCACCTGTAGGAGCGGGATTCTTTTTGTTGCTAAAAAGGATAAGACCCTCAGACCCTGTATTGATTACCGTGGACTTAACAACATCACCATTAAGAACAAGTATTCTCTGCCTTTGATTAATTCTGCTTTTCCCCTCCTTCATGGTGCTACCATCTTTACTGAAACTGGATCTACGAAATCGTATCACCTGGTGCGCATTCGTAAGGGTGATGAATGGAAGACTGCCTTCAACACACCCTTGGGACATTTTGAGTATCGGGTTATGCCTTTTGGGTTGTCTAATGCCCCCTGCTGTTTTTCAGGCACTAGTCAATGATGTCCTTCGGGGACATGTTGAATCGGTTTGTTTTTGTCTATCTGGATGATATCTTGATTTTCTCAGAGTCCTCCCAGGAACATGAACTGCATGTGCGCCAGGTGTTTGCAAAGGATTGTTGGAGAACAAACTGTTTGTGAAGATGGAGAAATGTGAATTTCATGTGTCTGAGACCTCTTTTTTGGGTTACATCATAGCTCAGGGGAGCTGCGGATGGACCCAGCTAAGATCTCTGCTGTCACGGACTGGCCAAGCTCCTCTACCCGCAAACAACTTCAACGATTCCTGGGGTTTGCGAACTTCTTAGGAGGTTCATCAAGGACTACAGCCGCATTGCGGCGCCACTCACCGGCTCTCACCTCCATCTCCCACGACCGTTCGCCTTGGAATGAAGGGGGCCGAATCAGCGTCAAGAACTGAACATCGCCCCGCCTCGGCTCCCATTCTGATGCAGCCCCGGACCCCGACCGCCAGTTTGTCGTGGGAGGTGGATGCATCCGACACTGGGGTAGGTGCAGTGTTGTCACAACGTTCTCCTGAAGATAACAAACTGCATCCCTGTGCTTTTCTCTCAAGGAAACTTTCTCAGGCAGAGAGGAATTATGATGTTGGAAATCGTGGGAACTGCTCGCCGTTAAGCTGGCTCTCGAGGAGTGGCGACATTGGTTGAAGGGGCGGAACAACCCTTCATCGTTTGGACGGATCATAAGAATCTGGCTTACCTCCAGTCAGCCCGAAGCAGCTCAACCCCCGTCAAGCCAGGTGGGCACTAGCTTTTGGGAGATTCAATTTTTCTCTGTCTTACCGTCCTGGGTCACGCAACGTCAAGCCTGACCCGCTCCCTGTCTCGTAGTTCATTCGGCTGCCGATACTGGTAGTAACCCTGAACCCATTTTGCCTCCCCTACCTGCGTATTGCAGTCATCACATGTGACATCGAGGAATTGTTGGACAGGCTCAACATCATCAAGCTGACCCTGGGAGGGGTCCTCCCTAACCGGATGTTTGTCCCTGAGTCTGCTGCTTCCCAGGTACTTCAGTGGGCTCACTCGTCTCCCCCTTACCTGTCACCCTGGAGTTTCGCGGACCCTTGACTTTGTGCGACGGAAGTTCTGGTGGGCCACGATGGAGGCGGACACTCGAGCCTTCATTGCTGCTTGTACGGTATGTGCACGCAGTAAAAACTCCACCCAGGCCAGCGCTGGTCATCTCGACCTCTACCTATACCCAGCCGGCCCTGGTCGCATATCGCTATGGATTTTGTCACTGAACTTCCCCCTCATCTGGTAAGACTGTCATTCTTACGGTGATTGATCGTTTTTCTAAGTTCGCTCATTTTTTTGGCCCTACCTAAACTGCCCACTGCCAGAGAGAGCGGCTGATATTTTGGTTGAACATGTGTTCCGCTCTCATGGTCTACCCACGGATATTGTCTCTGACAGGGGTCCCCAGTTTGTCTCCCAGGTGTGGAAAGCTTTCTGTAAAGCTTTGGGCATTAGCATCCAGCCTGTCCTCTGGATATCACCCCCAGACCAACGGGCAAGCCGAGAGAGCGAACCAGGAGATGGAGACCGCACTTCGCTGTGTCACTGGGTCCAACCCTGGGTCATGGAGCTCCATGCTCCCCTGGGTGGAATATGCTCATAACACCTTGACTAACGCTTCCTCTTGGTTTGTCTCCTTTTCTGTGTGCTCTGGGTTATCAACCTCCCTGTTCCCTTCCCAAGAGAGGGAACTTGCGGTACCCTCGGTGCGGTCCACATGCGCCGCTGCTTCAAGGTCTGGAGGAAGGCCAGGGTAGCTCTGTCCCGAGCCCGGCGTACATGCAGAGGCAAGCCAACCGTCACCGGTCCCAGGCTCCCAGTTCTCTCCTGGTCAAGAGGTATGGCTGAAGTCACGGGACCTTCCATTGAAGGTGGAGTCAAGAAGATGGCGCCTCGTTTTATAGGACCGTTCAAGATACTGTCTATTGCTAACCCCTGCGCGGTTGGGCTACAGCTTCCTGCCTCCCTACGGGTTCATTCCACCTTTCATGTTTCCTAGATTAAGCCTGTGTCGGTTAGCCCTTTGTGCCCGCTCCTCTCATCCCCCTCCTCCGCCCAAGATCGTGGGTGGGGTCGGTCTACACTGTCCGGCGACTTCTGGATGTTCGCCGCCCGGGGGTCGTGGTTTCCGGTACCTGGTGGATTGGGAGGGTTATGGTCCTGAGGAACGTTCCTGGGTGCCCAGGAGCTTCATTGTGGATCCTGCTCTGGTTCTTGAGTTTCATAGGTTGGCATCCTGATAACCCTGTCGGCCGCCAGGTGGCGTCCGTAGAGGGGGGTACTGTTAGGCCTACTGCTGCTAGGTAGCTCTCTCTCTGCTCTCCCCTCCCCCTCTGTCTGTCCTTGATTGCAGGAGTGAAGTCTGGTGTGCGGGAGTCAGGGTTCCAGCTGCAGCTCATTCACCATAATCACCTCAGCCTTTAAGACCCGGTCAAACTTTCCACTCATCGTCAGATCATAGTCAAGACAACCATGTTAGTCTCGCTGCCGAACCTCAACCTGTCTGTTTTTTTTTTTTACTCTTGTAGCTTTTTTGGACTGTTTATTTACTTTTTCTCCTGTGCCACAGATATTTGGAACCTGACTCCTGCCTCCGCTTCACTCCTGCCACCACCATCCTGCTCTCCACTATCGGGCCTCTCCTTTGGACTCACCACGGACACTAGAACATTACGGTACCACACCTGCCCTGACCTGGATCTGTCACCCTCCCTGTAACCTGGACTAGCTCTTCCCCATTTATTGGAAACCTGGACTATTGAACATTATAATAAACCTGTTAAAACTTCTCTGGCTTGGTGTACTTGTCTGCATTTGGGTTCTATCCAGTTAAATCATAACACTCTGGCTCATAAAAAAACCCTGTTGGCTTGGCTAACAACTGCAATACCCAACGTATAATTACAGGGATGAGTAAAGTAAAAATGTCCTCGTCTATACGTTCTAACAACACTGTTCCAAACACTAAAAGAACCAATGGTTCCCCCAAAAAACAGAGGTTCCAAACGAACTGAAAGACAATGGTTTCATTACATTAGTAGGGTTTGGAGAGAAGGTGAGAGGGAATCGAGAGGATAGGACATTGATGGATGAGCAGATGTGTTCCAGGCCGCTGGACATCAGTGGCTGGGATTGTTATGTGCTGAGTAACCCCATTTCCTGGCTTGCAGTTGACCCTTCCTGCTCCCATCAGCCACTGGACAATAGGCCAATGGTTCCACACCAGGGGTCATGGGAGGTCACGGAAGCTGGATGGGAGGAGAGGACAGCTAGGCTCAGCTCAGAACTGAGGAATGGCAGAGCCGTCTGGGACCAGACCTCTAGGTTGTGTCCCCCAAATGGCACCCTATTCCCTATGTAGTGCACTACTGTTGACCAGCACTATTTTACATTTTTACATTTGAGTCATTTAGCAGACACTCTTATCCAGAGCGATTTACAGGAGCAATTAGGGTTAAGTGCCTTGCTCAAGGGCACATCAACAGATTTTTCACTTAGTCAGCTCAGGGTTTGGAACCAGCAACCTTTCGGTTACTGGCCCAAAACCTCTTAACCGCTAGGCCGCCACTATGGGCTTGGTCAAAAGTAGTGCACTATAGGGAGCCATTTGGGATTCAACGAGACATCTAGCTACCAGCCTGGATGTAGTCTCACCACCAAGGCCTGGCCAGAAGCTCACTACTCACTACCACATGCCTCTGGTCCAGACCAGGCCAGAAGTTAGGCTAGAATGTTGTAGCATTAGAAATTCTTACATAATTGAATTCTGAATTCTAGGTATATCCCTGGCCATTCTAGATTGATTAAATGAGTACTGTCTGAAGCTTTTGAGTGAATACAATTGATATAAAATATTAAAATTCAGTAATTTTTCTTTTACTTAAAGTATGTTTTGAATGAAGTATTGTACTTCGCTACCTTATTAAAACCATCTGTTAGCAAGAGAACAACTTTGTACGCTATCCATAATAGTAGGTCATGAGGGCAAGGGAAAGTTTGCGACTCTGAGACAGAAAAATAACTGCTCATTGTTGTGTAGTCAGTGACCAATCAAATCAAATTTCACTGGATCGCACCAATACAGGCCAATCAAATCAAGCTGTGCACACAAACTGAATGAAGATGGTCGGAAGATTTTCAAAAAGGCAAAAATAACTTCATTTAGAGACGTGTTGTGAAAGAGAGGAAATATTTTTTATCGAACCTTGTGTGTGAAAACAACGGAGACGGAAGAGACTGTGAGACCAGTTCTTCTTCAAGCAACAGGAGAGGCGATGCTACGCAAGCTTTGCTTACCCAGGATGGCGGAGGTGGCAGCCTACAAAAACTCTGCCTCGAACTTGAGGAGGAACGTTTAGAGTAGCTAGCTAGCTTTGAAAGATCAATATGTTGCTGTGGATGGCTTTAGCACCTAGTATAGCTAGCTATCTATATATTTCAGGGGGTTGCTAATTAATTTTGCATTTCCATGATGTTCTGTTGTTGCCTCCAGAGCTAATTTAACATCAAATCCTTTAGATATGTCCAGTGTGCCCTGGCACTCCCATTTGGCCTTGTATATAGTGGCTTATAAAGTATTCACCCCCTTTGACATTTTTCATATTTTTGTTGCCTTACAACCTGGAATAAAAAATAGATTTTTTAGGGGTTTGTATCCATTTGATTTCCACAACATGCCCTACTTTGAAGATGCAAAATATGTTTTATTGTGAAAACAAACAACATATCTATTCACCCCCAAGTCAATACCTTGTAGAGCTTTCACCTTTTGCAGCAATTACAGCTGCAAGTTCTTGGGGTATGTCTCTATAAGCTTAGCACATTTGTAGCCACTGGGTGTCAGTGGCAACCGGCTGAGGTGGATGTGGTGGAGGAGTCACACGCAGGACACAGAAGCTAAGTCAACCGACTTTTACTGCACAAAACAATAAACAAGACACTGACCTCAAACAAAACAGGAGCGAGTGATACGCTACCAGTGCGTAAAATACAATACTCCCCAGCGCACGAAAACCACACACAGTGCGACAGACCAGGGAAAATACAAAACCCACGAGCAGCACCAAAATGACAGGCGAACAATAACACACAACACCACGACTAACAAAACGAGAAACTTTATAGGGGACATCATTAACTCAAACGGAAACAGGTGTAGAATAAAAGACAAAACCAAACAAACATCGATAACATACAACGGTGGTAGCTAGTACTCCGGGGACTTGACGACCGCCGAAGCCTGCCCGAGCAAGGAGGAGGAGCAGCCTCGGCCGAAACCGTGACACTCGGATTTTTGCCCAATCTTCAAGGCAAAACTGCTCCAAGCTCCTTCAAGTTGGATGGGTTCCGCTGGTGTACAGCAATCTTTAAGTCATACCATAGATTCTCAATTGGATTGAGGTCTGGCCTTTGACTAGGCCATTCAAGGCATTTAAATGTTTCCCATAAAACCACTCGAAAGTGTTGCTTTAGCAGTATGCTTAGGGTCATTGTCCTGTTGAAGGTGAACCTCCGTCCCAGTCTCAAATCTCTGGAAAGACTGGAACAGGTTTCCCTCAAGAATTTCCCTGTATTTTGCTCCATCCATCATTCCTTCAATTTGACAAGTTTCCCAGTCCCTGCCGGGATGAAAAAACATCCCCACAGCATGATGCCTGCCACCACCATGCTTCTCTGTGGGATGGTGTTCTCGGGGTGATGAGAGAGGTGTTGGGTTTGCGCCAGACATAAGCGTTTTCCTTGATGGCCAAAAAGCTCAATTTTAGTCTCATCTGATCAGAGTACCTTCTTCGCATGCGTTTGGGGAGTCTCCCCACATGCCTTTTGGCGAACACCAAAAACGTGTTTGCTTACTTTATTTCTTCAAGCAATGGGTTTTTTTTCTGGCCACTCTTCCATAAAGCCCAGCTCTGTGAGTGTCACGAGCATAAAGTGGTCCTATGGCCAGATACTCCAATCTCCGCTGTGGAACTTTGCAGCTCCTTCAGGGTTATCTTTGGTCTCTTTGTTGCCTCTCCCCGATTAATGCCCTCCTTGCCTGGTCCGTGAGTTTTGATGGGCGGCCTCCCTCTCTTGGCAGGTTTTTTGTGGTGCCATATTCTTTTTCCATTTTTTAATAATGGATTTAATGGTGCTCCGTGGATGTTCAAAGGTTTCTGATATTTTTTATAACCCAACCCAGATCTGTACTTCTCCACAACATCCCTGACCTGTTTGGAGAGCTCCTTGGTCTTCATGGTGCCGCTTGTTTGGTGGGTGCCCCTTGCTTAGTGGTGTTGTAGACTCTGGGGGCCTTTCAGAACAGGTGTATATATACTGAGATCATGTGACACTTAGATTGCACACCGGTGGACTTTATTTAACTAATTATGTGACTTCTGAAGGTAATTGGTTGCACCAGATCTTATTTAGGGCTTCATAGCAAAAAGGGTGAATACATATGCACTCACCACTTTTCCGGTTATTTATTTTTTTTGAATTTTTGAAACAAGTTATTTTTTTCATTTCACTTCACCAATTTGGGACTATTCTGTGTATGTCCATTACATAAAATCCAAATAAAAATCAATTTATATTATAGGTTGTAATGCAACAAAAGACTGAAAAACGCATAAAGGGGGATGAATACTTTTTGCAAGGCACCATGAGGTGGGGTGGGTGAGTGAGTACTTTTTAAATCAGCTATTTTTTACTTTTACTTTAGTATTTTACTTCTACTTGAGGAAAATGTAATTAAAGTAACAGTACTTCTACTTGAGTAGGATATTCAGTACTCTTTCCACACCCTACCATCAACGTTGAAATCAACAATTTATTAAATCATTTAAGGAGCGTTATCGTATTGCCTTGGTACTGCTTGTCTGTTTTTCCTATAGACATTTGAAAACGTCGATATTTTGAAATCCCAGTATGGCCTCATGCTAAAAGAAAATAAAAATAACACTAAATTGGGGCTATACAGTGCCTTCAGAAAGTATTCATAATGCCTTCGACTTATTCCACACTTTTGTTGTTACAGCCTGAATTCAAAATGGATTAAATCAACAACAAAAAATCTCATCCATCTACACATAATACCTCCTAATGACAAAGTGAATGCATGTTTTTAATATTTTTTTGCACATTTATTGAAAATGAAATACAGAAATATCTCATATTAAATAAGTGCTCACCCCCTTTGCTATGACACTCCAAATTGAGCTCAGGTGCAGCTGGCTGTCTGATTAAACTGAGTAACCGGGCAAGAAGGACCTTGGTCAGGGTGGTGACAAAGAACCCAATGACCACTCTGATAAATCTACAGAGTTTCTTGGCTGAGATGTGAGAACCTGCCAGGAAGGACAACAGTCTCTACAGCACTTCACCAATCTGGGCTTTTATGGGAGAGTGGGTCCAGGACAGGAGCTCCACTCATGAGAAAAAGGCACATGACAGCACGCCTGGAGTTTGCAAAAAGGCACAAGAAAGACTGAGAGCATAAGGCAAAATATTCTGTGGTCTGACGAGACAAAATGTTACTCTTTTGGCGTGAATGCAAAGCACTATGTCTGGAGAAAACCAGGCACAGCTCATCACCTGTCTAGCACCATGCCTACCGTGAAGCATGGTGGTGGCAGCATCATGCTATGGGGGATGCTTTTCTGATGCAGGGACTGGGGAGACTGGTAAGGATAGAGGGAACAATGAATGGAGCCATATACAGTCAAATCCTTGATGTGAACCTGCTTCAGAGTGCAAAGAACCATAGACTGGGGTGAAGATTTACCTTCCAACAGGACAATGACCTCAAGCATACTCCAGCCAAAAGCAAAAGCTAAAATGGCTTCAGAATAAGAATGTGAAAATCCTTGAGTGGCCCAGTCAAAGCCCAGAGTTGAATCCCATTGAAAATCTGTGGAAAGACTTGAAGATTGCTGTTCACCGCCGCTCCTCATCTAAGAGCTTGAGAAAATCTGCAAGGAAGAATGGGAGAAAATCCCCAAATCCAGATGTGCGAAGCTGATACAAACATTTCCAAGATGACTCAAAGCTGTAATCGCTCGTGCTTCTACAAAGTTTTGATGGAATACTTATGTAAATTAGATATTATTGTATTTAATTTTCAATCAATGTTTGCAAACATTTCTAAAAAACATGTTTTCAGTTTGTCATTATGGGTTATTGTGTGTTGTGAAAAAATAATAATATTTAATCAATTTTGAATTCAGGCTGCAACACAACAAAATGTGGGTATGTATACTTTCTGAAGGCACTGTATCTGTAGAGTTTCTTTCCAAAATGCTATATCACAATTTTCAGAAATGTTTGCAAATTAGCTTTTTATTGTTTAAAGAACTTATGAAAGAGTGTTATTTCACTATCTAATCCTGGCATGGGCTTGTTCAATGACAGACGTGTTTGTTTGAAATCTATCACTTCATGGTTTCATTTCAGAGAGACAAATAATCATGTTTTTTGCAAACGCTATTTCCATTCAACACTCTCAGAGAAATACAGTGTACAATACATTAGGAACACCTGCACTTTCCATGACATAGACTGACCAGGTGAATCCAGGTGAAGCTACGATCCCTTATTGATGTCACCTGTTAAAATCCACTTCAATCAGTGTAGATGAAAGGGAAGAGACAAGTTAAAGAAGGATTTGTAAGCCTTGAGACAATTTGAGAGACATGGATTGTGTATGTGTGACATTCAGAGGGTGAATGGGCAAGACAAAAGATTTAAGTGCCTTTGAACGGGTATGGTAGTAGGTGCCAGGCTCACTGTTTGAGTGTGTCAAGAACTGCAACGCTGCTGGGTTTATCACGTTCAACAGTTTCCCGTGTGTATCAAGAATGGTCCACCATCCAAAGGACATACAACCAACTTGACTTACAACTGTTGGAAACATTGCAGTCAGCGCTTCCGACACCTTGTAGATTCCATGCCCCCGATGAATTGAGGCTGTTCTGAGGGCAAAAGGAGGTGCAACTCAATATTAGGAAGGTGTAAGTGATACAGTGCCTTGCAAAAGTATTCATCCCCCTTGGCGTTTTTCATATTTTGTTGCATTACAACCTGTAATTTAAATGGATTTTTTATTTGGATTTCATGTAATGGACATACACAAAATAGTCCAAATTGGTGAAGTGAAATGAAAAAATAACTTGCGTTTAAAAAAATTATGAAGAATAAATAATGGAAAAGTTGTGCGTGCATATGTATTCACCCCCTTGCTACAGTGGGGAAAAAAGTATTTAGTCAGGCCACCAATTGTGCAAGTTCTCCACTTAAAAAGATGAGAGAGGCCTGTAATTTTCATCATAGGTACACGTCAACTATGACAGACAAAATGAGGGAAAAAAAAATCCAGAAAAATCACATTGCTCAGGGATTTTTATGAATTTATTTGCAAATTATGGTGGAAAATAAGTATTTGGTCAATAACAAAAGTTTCTCAATACTTTGTTATATACCTCTTTGTCTGGCAATGACACAGGTCAAACGTTTTCTGTAAGTCTTCACAAGGTTTTCACCACACTGTTGCTGGTATTTTTGGCCCATTCCTCCATGCATAAATCTCCTCTAGAGCAGTGATGTTTTGGGGCTGTCGCTGGGCAACACAGACTTTCAACTCCCCTCCAAAGATTTTCTATGGGGTTGAGATCTGGAGACTCCAGGACCTTGAAATGCTTCTTCACGAAGCCACTCCCTTCGTTGCCCGGGCGGTGTGTTTGGGATCATTGTCATGCTGAAAGACCCAGCCACGTTTCATCTTCAATGCCCTTGCTGAATGGAAGAAGGTTTTCACTCAAAATCTCACGATACATGGCCCCATTCATTCTTTCCTTTACACGGATCAGTCGTCCTGGTCCTTTTGCAGAAAAAACAGCCCCAAAGTATGATGTTTTCACTCCCATGCTTCACAGTAGGTATGGTGTTCTTTGGATGCAACTCAGCATTCTTTGTCCCCTCCAAACACAACAAGTTGAGTTTTTACCAAAAAGTTATATTTTGGTTTCATCTGACCATATGACATTATCCCAATCCTCTTCTGGATGCACTCTAGCAAACTTCAGACGGGCCTGGACATGTACTGGCTTGGAAGAGGACACGTCTAGCACTGCAGGATTTGAGTCCCTGGCGGCGTAGTGTGTTACTGATGGTAGGCTTTGTTACTTTGGTCCCAGCTCTCTGCAGGTCATTCACTAGGTCCCCCGTGGGGGTTTCTGGGATTTTTGCTCAACCGTTCTTGTGATCATTTTGACACCACGGGGTGAGATCTTGCGTGGAGCCCCAGATCGAGGGAGATTATCAGTGGTCTTGTATGTCTTCCATTTTCCTAATAATTGCTCCCACAGTTGATTTCTTCTAAACCAAGCTGCTTACCTATTGCAGAGATTCAATCTTCCCAGCCTGGTGCAGGTCTACAATTTGTTTCTGGTGTCCTTTGACAGCTCTTTGGTCTTGGCCACTAGTGGGAGTTTGGAGTGTGACTGTTTGAGGTTGTGGACAGGTGTATTTTATACTGATAACAAGTTCAAACAGGTGCCATTAATACAGGTAACGAGTGGAGGACAGAGGAGCCTCTTAAAGAAGAAGTTACAGGTCTGTGAGAGCCAGGAATCTTGCTTGTTTGTAGGTGACCAAATACTTATTTTTCCACCATAATTTGCAAATAGAAATTCATTAAAATCCTACAATGTGATTTTCTGGATTTTTTTTTCTCCAATATGTCTGTCATAGTTGACGTGTACCTATGATGAAAATTACAGGACTCTCTCATCTTTTTAAGTGGGGAACTTGCACAATTGGTGGCTG
>NW_025538763.1:0-16833 GCF_020615455.1 Coregonus clupeaformis | reverse complement strand
TATTGTTGTCTATTAACAACAGACAAGCCACCGTGTGTACATCATGGATGGAAAATTACTTTGGAGGAGAATAGTGGACGATATTGCCACTCCTATTTACTCATATTTTCAATTTAAGCCTACTAGAATGTGTGTGCCAGGCTTGAGGGGAAGCAAAAGTAATTCCATTACGTATAAAGCCCCCCCTTTACTGGCTCAAACAGCTGACCAATTAGGCTGTTACCAACCCTTAGTAAATTATTGGAAAAGAATTGGTGTTTGACTTTACAATGCTATTTTACAGTAAACAAATTGACAAACAAACTTTCAGCATGCTTATAGAGAAGGATATTCATCAAAGCAGCAGCACTTACACAAATGACTGATTGGTGAGAGAAATTGACGATAAAAAGATTGTGGGGGCTGTTTTTGTTAGACTTCAGTGCGGCTTTGAACATTATTGATCAAGTCTGCTGCTGGAAAACGTATGTGTTATGGCTTTACACCCCTGCTATAATATGATAAAGAGTAATCCTGTCTAACAGAAACACAGAGGGTGTCTTACTGGAAGCCTTGAAACATAATATATTTGGAATACAGCTGCCCAGGAATTCCGCTGTCTAGGCCCCTTACTTCTTTTCAATCTTTACTAATGACATGAGTAAAGCTAGTGTGCGTCTATGTATGTGAGCGACTCAACACAATACACTTCAGCTATCGTACAGTCGACTGAAATGACTGCAACACTTAACAAAGAGCTGCAGTTAGTTTCAGAATGGGTGGCAAGGAATAAGTTAGGTCCTAAATATTTAAAAACTCAAAAGCATTGTATTTGGGACAAATCAGTCACTAAACCCTAAACCCCAACTAAATCTTGTGACTAACTCTGTTAGAGTAACTCCTGGATTGTAACACCGTCATGGTCAAAACATATTGATACAACAGTAGCTAAGATAGAAGTTGTCCATAATAGCAAGTGCTACTTCCACCTTTAACAGCACTATCAAACAAGGCAGGCCTACAAGCTCTAGTTTAAAGCACATTGTTTTCAGTCATGTGTACGTGACACAAAGAGGGGATCTAGGAAAATTGTAAATTGGCTCAGAACTAAAGCCTTTCACAGCTGGCCCTTGGATGTACAGAGAGCTAACATCACTAATATGCATGTCAATCTTCCTGGCTTCATCACTTACTTGGTGCATTTGTGAGAGGTATTGACATGTTCAAAGCACCGAGCTGTCTGTTTAAAACGATTAGCACACAGCCTCGGACACCCATACATAACCCACAAGACATGCCACCAGAGGTCTCTTCACGGTCCCCAAGACCAGAACAGACTATGGAAGGCACACACAGTACTACATATAGAGCCATGACTACATGGAACTCTATTCCACATCAGGTAAATTATGCAAGCAGTAGAAATGGAAAAACAGGTAAAAATACAACTTTATGGAACAACGGGGACTGTGAAGAGAAACACATAAAGGTGTATAGACACATGCATACACACACATTGAGATATTGTTGTATGGGTGGTATTAAACATTTTATATTGTAGTATTAGTGGTGTAATAACGTTATATGATGTACTTTTTATTTTTGTTTTATATACATTAAGTGTTTTAATATGTTTTGACCCCAGGAAGAGTGCCTTGGCAGCTGATGGTGATCCCTAATAATAAAAATAAATAAAAAAACGCCTTGAGTGCCTTCCAGCCAGAGCCCGGACTTGAACCCGATCTAACATCTCTGGGGAGACCTGGAAAATAGTGTGCAGCGACGCTCTCCCCATCTATCCTGACAGAGCTTGGAATCTGCAGAGAAGAATGAGAAACTCCACAACTACAGGTATGTGCTAGTTTGTAGTTTCAGCACCCCAGAAGACTTGAGGCTGTAATTGCTGCCAAAGGTGCTTCAACTAAAGTATTGAGTAGTGTCTGAATACTTACAGCTGGAAGTCGCTTTTTAAACCACCCCACCATTTTTGTTGACAAAACTATAGTTTTGGCAAGTCAGTTAGACATCTACTTTGTGCATGACACAAGTAATTTTTCCAACAATTGTTTACAGACATATTATTTCACTTACAATCCACTGTATCACAATTCCAGTGGGCCGAAGTTTACCATACACTAAGTTGACTGTGCCTTTAAAACAGCTTGGAATATTCCAGAAAATTATGTAATGGCTTTAGAAGCTTCTGATAGGCTAATTGACATCATTTGAGTCAATTGGAGGTGTACTCGGGATGTGCTTTCAAGGCCTACACTTCAAACACAGTGCCTATTTGCTTGACATCATGTGAAAATCTAAAGAAATCACCAAGACCTCAGAAAATAATTGTAGACCTCTGACTAGCCTGGTTCATCCTTGGGAGCAATTTCCAAACGCCTGAAGGTACCACGCTTCATCTGTACAAACAATAGTGCGTAAAGAGCATACACTGTGGGACCTCGCAGCCATCAAGGCCGCTCAGGAAGGAGATTTGTTCTGTCTCCTAGAGGTTAACGTATTACTGGTACCAAAAGTGCAAATCAATCCCGGAACAACAGCAAAGCGACCATGTGTGGAGATGCTGGAGGAAACAGGCACAAAAGTATCTATATCCACAGTAAAACGCAGTCCTACATCGACATAACCTGGAAAGGCCGCTCAGCAAGGAAGAAGCCACTGCTCCAAAACCGCTACAAAAAGCCAGACTACGGTTTGCAACCGCACATGGGGACAAAGATCGATTTTTGGGAAGCCGTACTCTGGTCTGATGAAACAAAAAATAGGAACTGTTTGGCCATAATGACTATCGTTATGTTTGGAGGTTTGCAAAGTTTCAAGAAATCACCCATCTAACCATGAAGCACAGTGGGGTGGCAGCATCATGCTGTGGGGGTGCTTTGCTGCAGGAGGGACTGGTGCACTTCTACAAAAATAGATGGCATCATGAGGAAGGAAAATTATGTGGATATACAGTGAGGGGAAAAGTGATTTGATCTTCTGCTGATTTTTGTACGTTTGCCCACCGACAAAGACATGATCAGTTCATAACCTCTTAATGGTAGGTTTATTTGAAACAGTGAGAGACAGAATAACAACAACAAAATCCATGAAAAATGCATGTCAAAAATGTTATAAAATTGGATTTGCATTTTAATGAGGGGAAATAAGTATTTGACTTCCCTCTGCAAAACATGACTTTGTACTTGGTGGCAAAACCTCTTGTTGGCAATCACAGAGTGTCGACGCTTTTTGTAGTTGGCCACCAGGTTTGCACACATCTCAGGAGGGATTTTGTCCCACTCCTCTTTGCAGATCTTCTCCAAGTCATTAAGGTTTCGAGGCTAACGCTTGGGCAACTCGAACCTTAAACTCCTCCACAGATTTTCTATGGGATTAAGGTCTGAGACTTGCCAGCCACTCCAGACCTTAATGTGCTTCTTCTTGAGCCACTCCTTTGTTGCCTTGGCTGTGGTTTTGGGTCATTGTCATGCTGGAATACCCATTTTCAATGCCCTTGGCTGAGGGATGCGGTGAAGTTGTCCTTGTCCCTTAGCAGAAAAACACCCCCAAAGATAATGTTTCCACTCTCCATGTTTGACGGTGGGGATGGTGTTCTTGGGATCATAGGCAGCATTCCTTCTCCTCCAAACACGGCGAGCTGAGTTGATGCCAAAGAGCCTCGATTTTGGTCTCATCTGACCACAACACTTTCACCCAGTTCTCCTCTGAATCATTCAGATGTTCATTGGCAAACTTCAGACGGCCCTGTATATGTGCTTTCTGAGCAGGGGACCCTTGCGGGATTTGTAGGATTTCAGTCCTTCACGGTGTAGTGTGTTACCACTTGTTTCTCTTGGTGACTATGGTCCCAGCTGCCTTGAGATCATTGACAAGATCCTCCCGTGTAGTTCTGGGTCAATTCCGCACCGTTCTCATGGATCATTGCAACTACACGAGGTGAGATCTTGCAGCCGAGCCCCTGTGGGGCCGGAGGGAGATTGACAGTTACTTTGTGTTTTCTTCCATTTGCGAATAATCGCTGAATAAACTGTTGTCACCTTCTCACCAAGCTGCTTGGCGATGGTCTTGTAGCCCATTCCAGCCTTGTGTAGGTCTCACAATCTTGTCCCCGACATGCTTTGGAGAGCTCTTTGGTCTTGGCCATGGTGGAGAGTTTGGAATCTGATTGATTGATAGCTTTTCTAGGACAGTGTTAGGTAACAACCGAGATTAGAGCACTCCCTTTAATAGTGTGCACCTAATATCAGTTTGCTACCTATATAAGACACCTGGGAGCCAGAAACTCTTTCTGATTGAGAGGGGCGCAAGACTTATTCCTCTATTAAAATGCAAATCAATTTATAACATTTTTGGATATGTGTTTTTCTGGATTTTTTTGTTGTTATTCTGTCTCACTGTTCAATTAAAACCTACCATTAAAATTATAGGACTGATCATTTCTTTGTCAGTGTGCAAACGATACAAATCAGCAGGGGATCAAATATTTTTTTCTTTTTCTCACTGTATTGAAGCAACATCTTCAAGACATCGTCAGGAAGTTAAAGCTTGGTCGCAAAATGGGTCTTCCAAATGGACAATGACCCCAAGCATACTTCCAAAGTTGTGGCAAATGGCTTAAAGACAAACAAAGTCAAGTGTATTGGAGTGGCCATCACAAAGCCTCTAACCTCAATCCTATAGAAAATGTGTGGGCAGAACTGAAAAAGCGTGTGTGACCAAGGAGGCCTACAAACCTGACTCCAGTTACACCACAGCTCTGTCAAGAGGAATGGGCCAAAATTCACCCAACTTATTGTGGGAAGCTTTGTGGAAGGCTACTCCAAAAATGTTTGACCCAAGGTAAACAATTTAAAGGCAATGCTCACCAAATACTAATTGAGTGTATGTAAACTCTGACCCACTGGGGAATGTGATGAAATTAATAAAAAGCTTAAATAAAATCATTCTCTACTACTATTCTGACATTTCACATTCTTAAAATAAAGTGGTGATCCTAACTGACCTGACAGGGAATTTTTACTAGGATTGGAAATGTCAGGAATTGGAAACTGAGTTTAAAATATATTTGGCCAAGGTGTGTGTAAACTTCCGACTTCAACTGTATGTAAATGTGTATATTTCAGTTTTTAATTTTTTAAAAGTCAAGGGGTTTGAAATACTTCTTCCGTATGCACTGTATAGTCTTTGTGAGTGTGCATAGTCAGTGCAAGATCAATGTAGATAGTTATTTAAATGGTTACCTGAACTATTTTGAAATCTTATGACTTGGGGGGGTAGAGGGCTGTCTCTGAGCTCTGTTACCGCTTTTTGTTTGACAGTAGCAGTGTGTGAACAGTCTATGGCTTGTGTGGCTGATGTCTGGTAACTTTCCGTCCTTCCTTTGACACTGCCTGAGAGGTTCTGGATGACCGAGAGCTTGGGTCCCCAGTGATATACTAGCTGTCCGCGATCACACTCTGTAGCGCTTTGCAGTCGGTGGCGGTGCATTTGCCATACCAAGCGGTGATGCAGCCAGTCAAGATGCTCTCGATGGTGTAGTTGTATACCTTTTGAGGATCCGCTGGGCCCATGCCAAACCTTTCTTTTCAGCTCCTGAGGGGGAAGAGGCGCTGTTTCGTGGCCTCTTCACGACTGTGCAGGTGTGTGTGGACCAGGTTGAAGTTCTTAGTGATGTGGACGCCAAGGAACTTGAAGTTCTCGACCCAATTTTACTGCAGCCCCGGGCATGCCTCCTGTCTTTCCTATGTAGTCCACGATCTTACTGACCTTGGAGGGAGAGGTTGGTTGTCCTGGCACCACATCTGCCAAGTTCTGAACTCCTCCTCTGTGGGCTGTCTCATCGCCATTGTTGATCAGACTCCTACCACAGTCGTGTCATCAGCAAACTTCTGACGATGTTGTTGAGCGTCGTAGGCCACGCAGTCGCAAGGTGAACAGGGAGTACAGGAGGGGGACTAAGCACACACTCCTGTGGGGCCCTGGCCTTGGAGGGTGAGTGTGGGGGTGGTTTTGTTGCCTACCCTGACCACCTTGGGCCAGCCCGGCCAGAAGTCCAGGATCCAGTTGCACAGCTTTGGTGTTCAGTCTCAGGGTCCCGAGCTTGGAGGGGACTACGTGTGTTGAATGCTGAGCTGTGTGGGAAGTACAATTGAGATTGCGTCATCTGTGGATCTGTTGGGACGGTGTTGAATTGGGTGTCTGGGATGATGGTGTTGATGTGTGTCATCACCAGCCTTTCAAAGCACTTCATAATTACAGAGATTTGAGTGCTACATGTCGATAGTCATTTAGACAGGTTACCTTGGAGTTCTTTGGGAACCGATAATGTTGGTCAGCTTAAAACATGTTGGAATTACAGACTGGGACAAGGATAGATTGAAGATGTCTGTCAAGACACTTGCCAGCTGGTCTGCGCATGCTCTAAGCGGGACGCACCCTGGTATTCCGCCTTTACCTTTATGTGTCTTGCGAGTGTCAACCTATTTTAAAAGTTTTACTCACATCGGCCACAGAGAGCAAGATCACACAGTAATCTGGGACACAACGGGGCTTTCTCAAGTGCAAGACTTGGCTGTGTTTTCCTCTCGAAGCAAGCATAAAAGGCATTTAGCTGATATTATGATTTCCTGTGTCACTGGGCACCTCACAGCTGGGTTTTTTTCGTCACTATCCGCTATCGTCTTTGCATGCCCTGGCACATCTCGAATGGCACATGGAGCCGGTGTACAGGGGATTCCACCTTTCCTCCTATTTATCCATTTCATGTTCTGATGTCTCGGCTGCAGCCGTAGCGGGCTGTTTGTATTTGTGCATGTCCCATCTAAATGTAATTGCTTCCTCAGTGTCCACTGACCTCACCCACTAACAGATTTCTGTTTTTAGTTATGATATACAGAAATCCTTCAGAAAGTGTTCCTACTCTGTTGACATTTCCACATTTAGTTGTGTTACAAACCTAAATCTCAGAATGGATTAAATATATTTTTTTGTTCTCACCTATCTACACACAATACCCCATAATGACAAAGTGAAAACATAGTTTTCAGAAATGCATTTGCACATTTATTGGAAATGAAATACAGAAATATCTAATTTGTCAATACTTTGTGGTAGAAGCGAACTCCCTGGCGGCGATTACAGCTTTGGAGTCGTCTTAGGTATGTCTGTATCAGCTTTGCACATCTGGATTTGGGGATCTTCTCCCATTCTTCCTCAAGTGAGCTTCTCAAGCTCTGTTACATGCTAGGATGGGGAATGGCGGTGAACAGCAATCTTCAAATCTTTCCACTGATTTTCAATGGTATTCAAGTCTGGGCTTTAGGCTGGGTCACTCAAGGACTTTCACATTCTTGTTTTGAAGCCGATTCCAGCGTTAAGCTTTGGCTGTATATGCTTGGAGCCATTGTCCTGTTGGAACGTAAATCTTCATTACTAGTCTAAGGTCAGCTTGCACTCTGAACAGTTTTCTTCTTCATCAAGGATTTGCCTGAATTTGGCTCCATTCACTGTTCCCTCTATCCTTACCAGTCTCCTAGTCCCTGCCGCTGAAAAGCATCCCCATTGCATGATGCTGCTGCCACCACCATGCTTCATGGTAGGGAGGGTGTTAGATGGGTGATGAGCTGTGCCTGTTTTTTTTCCAGACATAGCGCTTTGCATTCAGGCCAAAGAGTTCAACTTTTGTCTCATCAGATTGCACAGAATCTTTTGCTCTATGATTTCAGTCTTTCACATGGCTTTTTGCAAACTCCAGTGCGTGCTGTCATGTGCCTTTTTTCTCAGGAGTGGCTTCCGTCTGGCCACTCTCTCCCATAAAGCCCAGATTGGATGAAGTGCTGTAAACACTGCTGTCCTTCTGGCAGGTTCTCCCATCTCATCCAAGGCACTCTGTAGTTTTGTCAGAGTGGGTCATTGGGTTCACCTCCCTGACCAAGGTCCATTCTCCCGGTTGCTCAGTTTGGTCGGACGGCCAGCTCTAGAGCAGAGTCTGTGTAGTTCCATATTTTTTCCACTTTCCCAATGATGTGAGACCACTGTGTTCTGGAACGCTCAACACTCCTAAAAATGGTTTTATACCCTTTTACACTAACATGACCAAAAGTATGTGGACACCTGCTCGCCAAACATTTCATTCCAAAATCATGGGCATTAATATGGAGTTGGTCCTCCCTTTTGCTGCTATAACAGCCTCTCACTTTTCTGGGAAATCTTTCCAATAGATGTTAGAACATTGCTAGCGGAATTGCTTTCCCATTCAGCCACAAGCATTAAGTGAGGTCGGGCACTGATGTTGGGCGATTAGGCCTGTCTCGTCAGCTGCTCCAATTCATCCAAAAGGTGTTCGATGGGGTTGAGGTGAGGCTCTGAGCAAGCCAGTCAAGTTCTTCCACACCAATCTCGACAAAACCATTTCTGTATGGACCTTGCTTTGTGCACGGGGGCACTTGTCATGCTGAAACAGGAAAGGGCTCTTTCACCAAACTGTTGCCTCAAAGTTAAAGCACAGAATCAAGCCTAAATGTCATTGTGTACGCTGTAAAGCAGTTAAGATTTCCCTTCACTGGAACCAAGGGGTCCAGGCCCGCACACCATGAGAACCAGCTCCCAGACCATTGGTCCTCCTCCACCAAACTTTTACAGTTGATGCTATGCATTCAGGCAGGTAGGAGCTCTGCTGGCATCTGCCAAACACGGATTCGCCCATCGGACTGGCAGATGGTGGAAGCGTGACCTCGCCACTCCAGAGAACGCTGCTTTCCACTGCTCGGAGAGTCCAATGGTGGCGAGAGCTTTTACACCACTCCAGCCAACACTTGGCAATGCACATGGTGATCTTAGGCTTGTAGTGCAGCTGCTCAGGCCACTGCAACCCATTTCATGGAAGCTCCCGACGAACAGTTCTTGTGCTGATGTTGCTTTCAGAGGCAGTTTGGAACTCTGTAGCGAGTGTGGCAACCGAGACAGAAGATTTTTACGCGCACGTGCTTCAGCACTGGGCAGTCCCGTTCTGTGAGCTTGTGTGAGCTACTACTCACGCGACTGAGCCGTGTTGCTCCTAGACGCTTCCCACTTCACAATAACAGCACTTACAGCTGACCGGGCAGCTCTAGCAGTGGCAGCAATTTTACAAACTGACTTGGTGGAAAGGTGGCATCCTGTGTCGTTACACAACGCTGAAAGTCACTGAGCTCTTTTTAAGCTGCCATTCTATTGCCAATGTTTGTCTATGGACTGTGTGCTAGATTTTTATACACCTGTCAGCATACGGGTGTGGGCTGAAATAGCTGAATCCACTAATTTGAAAGGGTGTCCACATACTTTTGTATATAGAGTGTACAGTGCCTTGCAAAAAGTATTCATCCCCCTTGGCATTTTTCCGCCTTTGTTGCATTACAAACCTGTAATTTAAATTGATTTTTATTTGGATTTCATGTAATGGACATACACAATAGTCCAAATTGGTGAAAGCGAAATGAAAAAATAACTTAAAAAAAATTATGAAAAAAATAACAAAGTGGCGTGCATATGTATTCACCCCCTTTGCTAAGTGAAGCCCCTAACTAAGATCTGGCAAACTAATTTACCTTCAGAAGTCACATAATTAGTTAAATAAAGTCCACTTGTTTGCAATCGAATGTCACATGATCTGTCACATCATCTCAGTGTGTATATATACACCTGTTCTGGAAAGGCCCCGGAGACTGCAACACCAAAAACAAGGGGGCAACCCACCAAGCAAGCTGCACCATGAAGACCAAGGCTCTCTCCAAACAGGTTAGGGGACAAAGTTGTGAGAAGTTCAGATCAGTTGGGTTATAAAAAATTATCTTGAAACTTTGAACATTCCACGGAGCACCATTAAATCCATTATAAAAAAATGGAAAGAATATGCACCACAAAAAACCTCAAGCTCAGAGAGGGCCGCCCACCAAAACTCACGGACCAGGCAAGGAGGGCATTAATCAGAGAGGCAACAAAGAAAACCAAATATAACCCTGAAGGAGCTGCAAAGCCCACAGCGGAGAATGGAGTATCTGTCCATAGGACCACTTTAAGCCGTACACCCACAGAGCTGGGCTTACGGAAGAGGGCTGGTCAGAAAAAAGCCATTGCTTATAGAAAAAAATAAGCAAACCTGTTTGGTGTTCGCCAAAAGGCATGTGTGGAGACTCCCCCCAACATATGGAGAAGGTACTTCAGATGAGACAAAAATTGAGCTTTATGGCCATCAAGGAAAACCTCTATGTCTGGCGCAAACCCAACACCTCTCATCACTCCCAGGAACACCACTCGTATCCGTGAAGCATGGTGGCGGCAGCATCATGCTGTGGGGATGTTTTTCATCAGCAGGGACTGGGAAACTGGTCAGAATTGAAGAAACGATGGATGGCGATTAATACAGGGAAATCAATTTTGAGGGAAACCTGTTTCAGTCTTCCAGAGATTTGAGACTGGGACGGAGGTTCACCTTCCAGCAGGACAATGACCCTAAGCATACTGCTAAAACAACACTTGAGTGCTTTAAGGGGAAACATTTACATGTCTTTGAATGGCCTAGTCAAAGCCCAGACCTCAATCCAATTGAGAATCTGTCGTATGACTTAAAGATTGCTGTACACCAGCGGAACCCATCCAACTTGAAGGAGCTGGAGCAGTTTTGCCTTGAAGAATGGGCAAAAATCTCAGTGGCTAGATGTGCCAAGCTTATAGATACCCCAAGAGACTTACAGCTGTAATTGCTGCAAAAGGTGGCTGTACAAAGTATTGACTTTAAGAGGGGTGAATAGTTATGCACGCTCAAGTTTTCAGTTTTTAGTCCTATTTCTTGTTTGTTTCACAATCAAATCTGGTGTGGCACTACCTACCAGCCAGCTCTAGTCTGGACTATTATTGCCAGTCTGTACTGTCTGCACAGCGAAAGTTATCGCACCCAGAACTCATCGGATTTTCTGCCGGAATCACTGAATCACTGGACCTTTAACACTGGATACTTGTGAATTCAGCTAGCTGCAACCATATGAACATTGTTGTTGGCTAATCAGCCTTGGAGCTAGCCTTGAGTCAAGCAACATCTCCCGGCTATCTACCTCTGTCAACCGGACGGGACCCTAGAGTCGACACGAGCCCCGCCGATCCATCACGACTCGACCGCCGACGCATATCAGCCTGTGGTTTCAAACAGGCTTCCCGCTTCGACGCACCACGAAGATCCATCTGCTCCCCAGCCCAGCAAAGCACACGCAAGAACTACAACCGTAAGCTTCCTGCTCGCTGTGCTGAAGACACCAATTTGAACTGCTCTCGGACTCACATATTGCTGTTCACTGGACCTCATGATCACCCAGCTGCACAGCTGATGCCTGCTGGACTGTTCCTTTTACACGGTACCCTGTCCTGTTTATTCTGTTTAGCCTCAGCCCAAACTTTATCACCATTACCAGTTGTTGTCTTAGCTCTCTCTAATAACACCTTTGATTGCTTTTATGCCTCTCTCCCATGTCAATATGCCTTGCCTATTGCTCTTCCCAGTTAGTTCTTATTATACAATTTCACTGTAGAACCCCAAGTCCCTCTCAAACTGCCTCAAATAGTCCTTTGTTCCACTTCAATACACGCCGAGACCGCTCACAACCGTGCCTCCAGTGATGCTATTCTTTCATTGTTACCCAACGCTTTAGTTTACACCTCCACTTAGCCATATCCTTCCCCATATCCTTGTCTGCACATACTGCCCTCAATATTTTCTACAACGACTGGAAATTTGCCCCCTTTTATTCTCTGTACCCAACGCACTAGGGAAGACTCAGCTCTCCAAAGCCTGTATCGTATCCTTCATTCTAGTCCTCCCTCTGTTCCTCTGGTGGATGTAGAGGCTAACCCAGGCCCTGCAGCCCCCTGTGTCACTCCTCACTCCCCAGGAGCTATCATTTGTTGACTTTTGTAACCGTAAAGCCTTGGTTTTCTGCACGCTAACATGTAGAAGTCTACTTCTAAGTTTGAGTTATTCCACTGCGTTAGCACACTCTGCCAACCCCTGGGATGTTCTAGCAGTGTCTCGAACCCTGGCTTAGGAAGCCACTCAAAAATTCTGAAATGTCCATCCCCAACTACAACATTTTCCCGTCTAGATAGAACTGCCAAAGGGGGTGGAGTTGCACCTACTGTAGAGAGCCTGGGCAGAGCTCGATCATACTATCTCAGGTTCAGCCCAAACAGTTTGAGCTTCTACTTCTAAAAATCCACCTTTCCAGAAATAAGTCTCTCACTGTTGCCGCTTGCTACAGACCCCCTCAGCCCCCAGCTGTGCCCTGGATATCAGTATGAGAACTGATTGCCCCCCATTTATCCTCAGAGTTCGTACTGCTTGGTGACCTAAATCTGGGATGGCGCTTAACACACCGGCCATCCTACAATCCAAACTAGATTCCCTCAATCTCACACACAAATGATCACCGAACCTACCAGGTACAACCCTACATCCGTAAACATGCGTACCCCCAGCTAGATATCATCCTGACTAACTTACCCTCTAAATACACCTCCGCTGTCTTCAACCGGTTGATCTCAGCAATCACTGCCTTATTGCTGCAAGGTCCTAACGGGTCCCGCGATCAAACGATCACCCTATCACTGTCAAAAGCTCCAAAACACTTTAGTGAGCAGGCCTTCCTTAATTGACCTGGCCCAGGTATCCTGGGATGGATATAGATCTCATTCCGTCAGTAGAGGATGCCTGGTTGTTCTTTACAAAGTAATTTAAAAATAAACATGTCCCATTCAAAAAATACAGAACTAAGAACAGATATAGCCCCTGGTTCTCCTCAGACTTGACTGCCCTTGACCAGCACAAAAACATCCTGTGGCGTACTGCATTAGCACCAAATCAGCCCCCGCGATATGCAACTTTTCAGGGAAGCCAGGAACCAATATACACAAGCAGTTAGGAAAGCAAAGGCTTACGCCTTTTCAAACAGAAATGTGCATCCTGTAGCACTAACTCAAAAAAGTTTTGGGACACTGTAAAAGTCCATGGAGAATAAGAGCACCTCCTCCCAGCTGCCAACTGCACTGAGGCTAGGAAACACTATCACCACCCGATAAATCTAGGATAATCGAGAATTCCAATAAGCATTTTGCTACGTCGCTGGCCATGCTTTCCACCTGGATACCACTACCCCCGGCCACCAGCTCTGCACCCTTGGCTGCAACTGCCTATGCCCCCCGCTTCTCTTCACATGCACATTCAGACAGCTGATGTTCTGAAAGAGCTGCAAAATCTGGACCCCTACAAATCATCTGGGCTAGACAATCTGGACCTCTTTCTAAAACTAGGCTTAACAAACCTCCAAACGAGCTTCAATGCCACATACAACACTCCTTCAGTAGCCTCCAACTGCTCTTAAACACTAGTAAAACTAAATGCATGCTCTTCAACCTAACCTGCTGGCACCCACCCACCCGAACCAGAATCACTAATCTCGACGGGTCTGGACCTAGAGTATGTGGTCAACTACAAAGCCTAGGTGTCTGGTTAGACTGTAAACACTCCTTCCAGACTCACATTAAGAATCTCCAATCCAAATTTAAATCTAGAATCGGCTTCCTATTTCGCAACAAAGCCTCTTTCACTCATGCTGCCAAACATGCCCCCGTAAAACGGACTATCCTACCGATCCTTTGACTTCGCATCGATGTCATTTGCAAAATACCTCCAACACTCTACTCAGCAAATTGGATGTAGTCTATCACAGTGGCATCCGCCGTTGTCACCAAAGCCCCATATACTACCCACCACTGTGACCTATACGCCTTGTTGGCTGGTCCACTTACATATTTGTCGCCAAACCCACTGGCTCCAGGCCATCTGCAAATCACTGCTAGGCAAATCCCCGCCTTATCTTTAGCTCATTGGTCACCATAGCAACACCCACCCGTAGTATGCGCTCCAGCAGGCAGATCTCACTTGGTCCCCCAAAGCCAACACTTTTGGCCGGGCCATTCCTTCCAGTTCTTTGCTGCCAATGACTGGAACGAATTGGTAAAATTCTCTGAAGCTGAGAGACTCTTATCTCTCTCACTAACTTCTTTTTAAGCATCAGTCAGAGCACCTTACCGATCACTGCACCTGCACACAGCCCATCTGAAATTAGCCCACCCAACTACCCTATCCCCATATTGTTATTTATTTTGCTCATTTGCAAACCTCTTAGCATTCTATTTGCACATCTCTTGCACATCTATCATTCCAGTGTTAATACTCATTGTAATTATTTTGCACTATAGCCTATTTATTGCCTTACCTCCTTAACTTGCTACATTTGCACACACTGTATATATATTTTCTGTTATATTTTTGACTTTATGTTTTGTTTTACCCCATATGTAACTCTGTGTTGTTTTTATCGCACTGCTTTGCTTTATCTTGGCCAGGTCGCAGTTGTAAATGAGAACTTGTTCTCAACTGGCTTACCTGGTTAAATAAAGGTGAAATAAAAGAAATTTAAAAACATTATTTTTCATCTTCAAAGTGGTAGGCATGTTGTGTATATCAAATGATACAAACCCCCAATAAATCCATTTTAATTCCAGGGTGTAAGGCAACAAACCGGAAAAATGCCAAGGGGGGTGAATACTTTCGCAAGCCACTGTATATACTGTACAATCTCTGAGATCTACGGACTTCATGGTATAGTTTCTGCTCTGACATGCACTGTGAACTTTGGGACCTTTTATATAGACAGGTGTGTTTCTTTCTAAATAATGTACAAACAATCGAATTGCCCACAGGTGGACTCCAATAAAGTTGTAGTTACATCTCAAATCAAATCAAATCAAATTGTATTGGCCACATGCGCCGAATACAACAGGTGCAGACATTACAGTGAAATGCTTACTTACAGCCCTTAACCAACAGTGCATTTATTTTTTAATAAGTAAAGCATAAAACAACAACAGAAAAGTGTTGAGAAAAAAAGAGCAGAAGTAAAATAAAATAACAGTAGGGGTACCGTGTAGAGTCAGCGGCGGGGCACCGGGCTAGTTGAGTAGTTGGGAAGTAATATGCACATGTGGGTAGAGTTAAAGTGACTATGCATAAATAATTAACAGAGTAGCAGCAGCGTTAAAGATGGGGTGGGGGTGGGGGGCAGTGTAAATAGGTCCGGGTAGCCATGATTTAGCTGTTCAGGAGTCTTATGGTGGCTTGGGGCTAGAAGCTGGGCTGAGAAGCCTTTTTGGACCTAGACTTGGCACGAACTGCTTGGTCAAGTGCGGCTAGCAGAGAGAACAGTCTATGACTAGGGGTGGCTGTGGAGAGTCTTTTACAATTTCGGAGGGCCTTCCTCTGACACCGCCTGGTAAGTAGAGGTCCTGGATGGCAGGAAGCTTGGTCTCCCTGAGGGGGAATAGGCTTTGTTGTGCCTCTCTTTCACGACTGTCTGGGTGTGTTTGGACCATGATATTTGTTGGATGATGTGGACACCAAGGAACTTTGAAGCTCTCAACCTGTTCCACTACAGCCCCGCGATGAGAGAATGGGGGGGCGTGCTCAGTCCTCTTCTTTTTTCCTTAGTCCACAATCATCTCCTTTGTCTTGGACACGTTGGAGGGAGAGGGTTAAGTTATCCTGGCACCACAATGGCCAGGTCTCTGACCTCCTCCCTATTGGCTGTCTCATCGCTTGTCGGTGATCAGCCTACCACTGTTGTGTCGCTGCTGTTACTCCTACCCTTTCTCCACCTGGGGGCGCCCCTTGTTGGAAGTCCAGGATCCAGCTGCAGAGGGAGTGTGTTTATTCTGAGATCCTTAGCTGATGATGAGCTTTGAGGGCACTATGATGTTGGAATGCTGGAGCTGTAGTCAATGAATGGTACCCTCACGTAGGGTGTTCCTCTAGTCCAGTGGCATAGGGCAGTGGGGATGCACAAGAGATTGTATCATCTGTGGATCTGTTGAGGTTATGCAAATTGGAGTGGGTCTAGGGCTTCTGGGATAATGGTGTTGATGTGAGCATGACCAGGCCCAAAGCACCTCATGGCTACAGAAGTCAGTGCTACGGCCGCCGGTAGTCATTTAGGCAGGTTATCTAGTGTCCTTGGGCACGGGTACTATGGTGGTGAAAATGTCAGTGAAGACACTTGCCAGTTGGTCAGCACATGCTCGGGCACACGTCCCTGGTAATCCGTCTGTCCCTGCGGCCTTGTGAATGCTGACCTGCTTAAAAGTCTCACTCACATTAGCTACTGGAGAGCGTGGATTAATAGTCATCCGAACAGCTGGTGCTCTCATGCATGCTTCAGTGTTAAGCTATTGCCTCGGAGCTGCAGCATAGAAGTGGTTTAGCCCGCCTGGGAAGTCTTGTGTCACTGGGCAGCTTAAAGGCTGTAAGCTTCCTTTGTATGATGCTACAGCTGCGCATGAGGGAGTGTGGAATAAAAACGACATTTGGCCCTCACAAGAATATAGTTGCCGCCTTTCCACTCCCTATTTGATCTTGTTTTGGACTGGGTCCGAATCAGGTCCTGCCATGTCACAAGACTGTTACCCACTCAACTAAAGCCTGTAGTAGGCCCGATAATGTAAAGGACAACACTGCTTTGCTTCGGTAGAATCATTTAGCAGATTGTGTTTGGGCACGTAGGACTATGGGGTTGCTTGTCATAAACATGTTGGTATTACAGACTCAGTCAGGGACATGTTGAAAATCACAGAAGACACTTGCCAGTTGGTCAGCACATGCTCGGAGTACACGTCCTGGTAATCCGTTGCCTGGGAAGTCCCCAAGTGCGGCCTTGTGAATGTTGACCTGCTTGAAAGTCTTACCCACATCGGCTACGG
>NW_025538762.1:0-16838 GCF_020615455.1 Coregonus clupeaformis | reverse complement strand
ACGGTTTACGATGCCAGAACGAAGCAGACAAGGACAAGGTACGTTGAGAGAAAGGTGAGTGTTTATTAGTAGATTCCGAGTGAGGCTGAATAATCCAGGAACAGAGCGGGTGGCGTGGATGGGTTGTTGAGGGTGCAGTGGTTGGTCCGTACTGGCTCGGCAGCGGCCGACCATCAGGCAGAGGTTGGGTGAAGGTTCGGGTGAGAGACTGCAGACAGAACAAAAACGGAGGTCAGTACACAGCAGTAACAAGGTGCAAAACAACAAAACTAACTAAGGGCTCAGAGGCTGACACGCTGACAAACATACTGTTCCTTAGCTAACGATCCGCAGGAACTGGATGTTCGCCAGAGCCTAAGAAGGGTGATGATCAGGACCAGGTGTGTCAGATTGCTGATGGAATGCAGGTGCGAAAACCAGAGCGCTCCCCGGAGCGTTCCCGAACCCTCGGGAAACTGGAGATTACGAACAGGAAAAACTAGTTACCAGGGACAGGACCCGACTCAGACAGCCGGGATCGTTCATAGTACCCCCCTCCGACGAAACGCCACCGGGCGGACTCCCGGAGCGCCAGGATGGAGGCGGTAGAAGTCACTGATGAGGTCCGCATCAAGGACCTGTCGCCGCGCGAATCCAACTCCTCTCCTCAGGGCCATACCCCTCCCAGTCCACGAGATACTGGAAACCCCGGCCCGCCGTCTGGAATCCAATGATGCGACGCACCGTGTAGGCAGGGACCACCTCCTATCATCCGAGGAGGAGGAGGAGGGGCGAGGAGGCAACAGAGGGACTGAGGAAGACAGGCTTGAGGCAGGAGACATGAAAGGTGCAGGATGGGACTCTGAGCGTCCCGGTAGTTTGAGTCGAACTGCCACTGGATTGATCACCTTCTCCACCACAAACGGACCAATGAACCCGGTAACAACTTCCTAGACTCCCAGTCCGTAACGGAAGATCCCGTGTGGCCAACCAAACCCTATCTCCGATGGGTGTATAGGTGGAGCGGGATCCGGGGCGACGATTCGCCTGGAGCTGATACGGTCCGAAACTCTAAGGAGTGCCTTTCTAGCCCGATGCCAGGTCCGGTGGCAACGACGAATATGGGCCTGAACCGAAGGCACTGAGAGCTCCTTCTCCTGAGAAGGAAACAGGGAGGTTGGTAGTCCATACAGGCACTGGAAGGGAGACATCCCAGTGGCAGATGTAGGAAGAGTATTGTGGGCATACTCAACCCAAGGCAACTGAGAGACCCAGGAGGGTGGGGTTGGAAGAGACCAGACAGCGTAGCGTGGATTCCATCTTCTGGTTGGCTCTCTCCGCCTGACCATTGGATTGGGGGTGAAACCAGATGTGAGACTGACTGTAGCTCCAATGGCCAAACAGAAGGACTTCCAGACAGCAGAGGGGTAAACTGAGGGCCCCGGTCGGAAACGATATCACTGGGCAAACCAGTGGACCCTGAAAACCTCCCTAACCAGGATCTCGGACGTCTCCGAGGCAGAGGGAAGCTTGGCAATTGGCACAAAGTGGGCAAACTTGCTGAATCTGTCCACGATAGTCAGAACGACGTGTTCCCCTCAGAAGCCCGGGCAACCCAGTGACGAAGTCCAGGGGCCAGATGCGACCATGGTCGCCGGGAATAGGAAGGGGTTGAAGTAGTCCAGAGCTGGGCCGATTGGTACTCTTATTCTGCGCACACACTGGACAGGCAGCCACCCCCGAGTATCCTCGGCCATAACCCGGCAGGCCACCAAAAACGTCTCGCGAAGAAAGCGCCCATAGTCCGAGCCACGCCAGGGTGACAAGCCATCTTGCTGGCGTAGACCATTTGAGGACAGCCGGACGAACCGACTCAGGCACAAACAACCGACCGGGTGGACCGTTACGGGAGACCGGCTGAGTCCGAAGGGCCGCCAGCACCTCCTCCTCAATCTTCCACATAACTGCTCCCACGAAACGCAGTTCGGGGAGAATTGTCTCGGTCTTGGACCCATCTCCTCCGTCTTGGAGAACATCCGGGACAAGAGGCGTCCGCCTTGCCGTTCTTAGATCCAGGTCGGAACGTCAGGGGCAAACTTGAATCGTCCGAAAAACAACGCCCACCTGGCCTGACGGGAGTTGAGACGTTTAGCCGATTGCACGTAAGCAAGATTCTTGTGGTCAGTCCAGACAACAAACGGTTGCTCCGCCCCCTCCAACCAGATGGCGCCACTCCTCCACAAGCAAGTTTCACCGCGAGAAGCTCCCGGTTACCCACATCGAATTCCTCTCCGCAGGCGAAAGGCGACGAGAGTAGTAGGCGAGGGATGGAGTTTACTGTCCGTGGAGCATCGCTGCGACAGGATGGCGTCAACTCCCACATCAGACGCGATTCCACTTCAACGACGAACTGACGGGCCGTGTCCGGTTGAGAGAGAATCGGTGCGTTGGTGAATCGCCTCTTCAAATCCAGAAACGCTCGATCCGCCTCCGGATTCCACTTGAAGGTCCTGATACTGGAAGTCAAGGCAGTTAACGGAGCGCCACACGGCTGTAATCCCGGATGAATCTGGGCGGCAGAAATTCGCAAACCCCAAAAATCTCTGGAGCTGCAATCTCGTACCGGGCTGGGCCCATTCCAGAACCGCTCTAACCTTCTCCTGGTCCATCCTAATCTCTCCCCTGGACATGATGTACCCGAGAAAGGATGTCGTGTGGGCGCGAAACTCGCACTTCTCGGCCTTCACGAACAGGCGATTCTCCAACAATCGCTGCAGAACCTGCCGGACATGCTGGACGTGGTCGGAAGGTTCCTTCGAGAAGATCAGAATGTCATCCAGGTAAACAAACACAAAGAGACCGATCATATCTCTCAGGACGTTTCCGCTTACCACTCTGGAATACCGCTGGAGCATTGGTCAGTCCAAACGGCATCACCTGATACCGGTGACCCATCGGTGTATTGAAACCCGTCAACCACTCGCCCTCTCTCTGATCCGGACCAGGTGATACGCATTGCGAGGTCTAGCTTAGTGAACACACGTAGCACCCTGTAAGGAGTCGAAGGCAGAACACTCATCAAGGGCAGGAGATACTTGTTCTTGACCGTGATGTCATTCAACCCCCGATAATCAATACACGGTCGAAGAGAGCCATCCATCTTACCCACAAAGAAGAATCCTCAGACCCCAGGGGTGATGACGAGGGACGAACGAGACCAGCAGCTAGGACTCCCTTGATGCTAGGTCTCCAACGCCTCACGTTCAGGTCGGGAGATACTGTATAACCTTCCCTTGGGGTAGACAGCCCAGGGACCAGGTTGATGGCACAATCATATGGTCGGTGGGGAGGGAGTGACAGAGCCTTCTGCTTACTGAAAACTTCCCCAAATCGTGATATGTCTCGGGAACCAGGGACAAATCTGGGGGTTTAGCCTCAATCACCTGACTGGGAACCAAATGGGGCAGGCAGTCTTGAGACAGTTAGCATGACAATCAAGGCTCCAACTCGTTACCTTGCCCGTCACCCAATCGGAACGTGGGATTGTGTTCCTTCAGCCAGGGGTATCCAAGGACCATCGGAACATGGGAAGACGGCAGAATGAAGAATGAAATCATCTCAGAATGATTCCCCGACAACCGCATCTTAACCGTTCCAGTCCTCATCGTGATACGTGCCAGACACTGCCGTTCAGAGTGGTCGCTTAATGGCTTCCGGCAATTGCTCCTTGGAAAGCCCCAGCTGTTCCACCAACTCGGCATCAAGAAAGCTTCCATCGGCACCTGAACCGATAAAAGCGTTAAGCGCTAAGCTCTGATTCCTGTTCACAAGGGTAGCCGAAACGGGGTCTGACAGAGGTACTGAGAGGTTGAAACTGGCTCGCTAAAAGTCCTCCTTTAGCGAGCCGGCAGTTTGACGACCGCCGGGAACAAGTGGAGATGTAATGTCCCGAGCTACCACAGAGGCAGCAGTTGGTCTTACGTCTATGTTGACGCTTCCTTGGTTAACCCGTGCCCCCCCACTTGCATGGGTTCAGAATCGGGAGAGAGGACCTCTCCACCTAATCCATTGTGGTGGAGAATGATCGACGTGTTCTGTCCACCACCCGACCCGACTGGGAACTGAGAAGCTGATCGATTGAACGGACCCCATTGCTTCTCCCTCCTTCGCTCTCGGACCTCGATTATCCACCCGAATAGACAAGGCTACCAAGCTGTCCAGGTCACTAGGCTCCGGGATAGGAGATCAACTCATCCTTGAGCTGCTCCGACAGACCCTGGTAAAGGCCGCTTGCAGCGACTCCTCGTTCCACCCACTTCCACAGCCAACGTCTTGAACTCGATCACGAAGTCGGCCACGCGCGAAGTTCCTTGGCGAAAACAGGCGCCTAGCTGCGTCCCTCCCCTCGGACGGAATGGTAAGAGCTTCCTCATCTCGGCCGTGAACCCCTGGTAGAAGCCATGCAGGGATCCTGTCGTTTCCCAAACGGCTGAAGCCCACTCCAGCGCCTCGACCACGCAGCAACTCAATCACAAAGGCTATCCTAGCCTTGTCTGTGGCATAAGAGTAGGGCTGTAGATCTAACACTAATCCACACTGCATAAGGAAGGAACGGCATCTTCCCAGCTCCCCTCATATTTATCCGCGTCGAACCTTGGGCTCACGGATGGACACAGCTTCAGAAGCGGCAGGCGAGATGGGTGAAAACAGTAGTGGATCCTCCCCGGACACTTACGTTGGTTCTGGACCTCGCCTGGACCGGTAGAAAGGTTCCGAACGACAACGCGATCTCCTGTAGTACCGTGCTATGATGGCCCAACATCTTCTCCTGCTGGGTAATAGCATGGCGAACGGAGTCCAGGTCCGCTGGGTTCATTACTGGCCGGATCGTTCTGTCACGGTTTACGGTGCCAGAACCCAGAAGCAGACAAGGACAAGGTACGTTGAGAGAAAGGTGGAGTGTTTATTAGTAGATTCCGAGTGAGGCTGAATAATCCAGGGAACAGAGCGGGTGGCGTGGATGGGTTGTTGAGGGTGCAGTGGTTGGTCGTACTGGCTCGGCAGCCGCCACCATCAGGCAGAGGTTGGGTGAAGGTTCCGGGTGAGAGACTCCTCCAGACAGAACAAAAACGGAGGTCAGTACACAGCAAGTAACAAGGTGCAAAACAACAACAACTAACAAGGGCTCAGAGGCTGACACGCTGACAAACATACTGTTCATAGCTACCATCCGGCAGGAACTGGATGTTCGGCCAGAGCCTAAGAAGTGATGATCAGGACCAGGTGTGCAGATTGCTGATGGAATGCAGGTGCGGAAAACCAGAGCGCTCCCGGAGGCGTTCCCGAACCCTCGGGGAAACTGGAGATTACGAACAGGAAAAACTAGTTACAGACAGGACCCGACTCAGACAGCCGGGATCGTTACAGTATCATTGATATCATTCTGAGTGGTTAAGGCTAGTGGTGGGCTATAGGTTTGGGGAAGGCTTAAAATGAAATCATTTAAAAAAACGATGAGCCTATGTATCACAGTATTGATAGCATTCTTGCCGTTGTGAACTGCTGTGGCACAGTGGCCTAAGTAGTGTACTCTGGTTCCGAGACTCATGAGTTCGACGCCCAGTGCGGGGCGATCTAGTGACAAACCTGAGCCTAGATTAGGCCCACTAGAATTATTTAAATGTTTTCAAGAAGTAAAATGAATAGTAAATTAATACATCATAGAAAAGTGTCTCCACCTCAACAAAATCGTCTTTGGATATGCTCAAATGCATAAACATCTTGACAGCTTTTCAAAATGAAATATTAAAGCCACACAATACAGACTTTCAATCCACATCAAAGGCCATATCTAAATTCACAAATTATACATAGCCTAACTATAAAACGTAGGCGAGCATCCACACTGGAGGAAAGTTTCTCGTTCTACAGTAGGCCTACATTTGTCAATCAACTGAAGGCCCAAATCTGCTCATCAGCTCAGCCATGAAACACAGCCGAACAGTAATCTATTATGGGTTTTCACACCTTTCATTATTTACATTACGTCATTTAGCAGGACGCTTTATCCAGAGCGACTTACAGTTAGTGCATACATTATTTTTATTTTTTCCATACTGGCCCCCCTGTGGGAATTGAACCCACAACCCTGGCGTTGGCCAAATGATCTACCAACTGAGCTACATCCCTGCCGGCCATTCCCTCCCCTACCCTGGGACAACGCAGGGCCAATTATAGCGCCGCCCCATGGGTCTCCCGGTCGCGGCCAGCTACGAAGCAGAGCCTGGATTCGAACCAGGATCTCTAGTGTTACAGCCTTAGAGCACTGCGCCACTCCGGGTGACAATGGATAGTCTAACGGGTAGCCAACAGAATGTAGCCTATTGGAATATAATCAAATAAGCAAGGGGCCTATTGGAACCGTCAGTGGCACTAGTTTATCACCAGCTATTATCAGCCTCTGGAGAGCCATTCAGTTCGCGGGAGGTGCAGTTGCCGTACCAGGCCTGACAGAATGCTCTCAAGTGGTGCATCTGTAGAAGTTTGTGAGGGGCCATGCCGAAGTTTCCTCAGCCACCTGAGGGTTGTAGAGAGGCGCTGTTGCACCTTCTTCACCATGGTGTTGTCGGTGTGGTGGGACCATTTCAGGTCCTCAGTGATGTGCACACCAAGGAACTTAAGCTTTGACCCTCTCCACTGTGGCCCTGTCGATGTGGATTGGGGGCGTGCTCCCTCCTCGGTCTCCTGTAGTCCACGATCAGCTCATTTGTTTTTTTTTACTTTGAGGGAGAGGTTATTTTCCTGGTACAACTCTGCCAGGGCTCTAACCTCCTCTGTTAGCTGTCCTCAATTGTTGGTAATTTGAACCCATCCTACCACTGTCGTTGTGGTCAGCAAACTTGATGATGTGAGTTGGAGTCGGTGCATGGGCCACGCAGTAGTGGGTAAACAGGGAGTACAGGGGGCTGAACACACACCTGGGGGGCCCCTGTATTGGACCAGCGTGGCGGAGGTGTTGTTGCCTACCCTCACCACCTGGGAAGGAAGTCTAGGGACCCAGTTGCACAGGCAGGGTTCAGAACAAGGGCCCTTAGTGGCAAGCTTGGAGGGCAATATGGTATTGAAAGCAGAACTGTAGTCCATGAACAGCATTCTAACATAGTGTAGGTATTCCTCTTGTCCAGGTGGGATAGAGGCAGGTGTGCAGTGCAACGGAGATTGCGTCGTCCGTGGATCTGTTGGGGCAGTATGCAGATTGTAGTGGGTCTAGGGTGTCGGACAAGGTGGAGGGTGATATTGTCCTTGACTAGCCTCTCAAAACACTTCATGATGACAAAGGTGAGTGCTACGGGGCGGTAGTCATTTAGTTCAGTTACCTTGGCTTGCTTGGGTACAGGAAAAATGGTACGGCATCTTGAAGCAAGTGGGGACAACAGACTGGGATAGGGAGGAGGTTGAATATGTCCGTAAACACTCCAGCCAGTTGGTCGCGCATGCACTGAGGACACGACTTGGTATGCCCGTCCGGGCGGCAGCCTTGCGAGGGCTAACATGCTTGAAAGGCCTACACTCGTCGGCTACAGAGATTGGGAGCCTACAGTCCTCGTGAGCAGCGAACAATGTGTTTCACTGGGAGTCGGTGTGAGGCGTCGGTGTCCATGAGGTGGCTGGTTTTCCCTACCACATGCGTGTTGTGTCTGAGAGCCGTTGAATTGTGACTCCACTTTGTCCCGGCAATGTATTTCGCCTCTTTGATTGACTTACGGAGGTCGTAGCTGGTCTGTTTGTACTTGTCCATGTTCACAGTCACCTTACTGTGGTTAAATGCGGTGGTTTGCAGTTAACATTTTGCGCAAATGTTGCCATTAATTGGAAAATGTTCTAATCGTCACTGTAGGAACACCATGCTCTATGCACTTCCTGATGAAACCAGTGTAACAGTCAGTGTAGTCCTCAATGTTATTCAGGAGAGGTGACCCGGAACATATCCCCGCCAGTCCACGTGATCAAAACAATCTTGGAGCATGGATTCGGATGGGTCAGACCAATTTTGCTTTAATTTCTGCCTATAGGCACGGAGGAGCAGAATGGGAGGCATGATCTGATTTTCTGAAGGGCGAAGGGAGAGGGCCGTGTAGCCGTCTAAGAAGAAAGAATAACAATGATCAAAGAGTCTTCTCTTCCGTAGGGGTTTGGTGAAATTTCGGGGAACTCACTCAGATTTCCTTTATTAAAGTTGCCAGCTACAACAAAATGCGGCCTCAGGATGTGCAGTTTCCAGTTTGCTCAGACTCCCGTAGAGTTCCTTGAGTGCATCCTTGTGTCAGGCTGGAGGGGGATATAAACGGCCATAACAATAACCTGAATTCTCTTGGGAGGTAGTGTGGTTCAGCATTTGATGGTGAGATATTCCAGATCGAGAGCAAAAGGTGTTAAGTTTTTGTACGTTCTTACAGCATGAGTTTTTAATCATGAAACATACACCCTTTGCTTTTCCTGAGAGTACTTTCTTCCTGTCCGCACGATGAACGGATGAGCCAGCGTAAGGCATGATTCTGTAAGAGAAATTATGTTACCATCTCTCTGTGGCCCTCTGGAAGGAGATCCTCGCCCTGAGCTCATCTATCTTATTGTCCAGAGACTGTACATTAGCAAGTAATATACTCGGGAAGTGGAGGGTGGTTTGCCCACCTACAGATTTCTGTAACCTGTAAAAATGGGTTGTTTTCCGTTTCATATGTTCAAAACCCAAGCACTGCCTTAAGCCTGTTATATTTGAAGGCTGGTTCAACAGCAAAAGAGTGTCTTTTATCCTGGCTATTTTATGACATCATTACATTTTTACATTTATTTATTGTTGTTATTGTTAAAAAAAAACTAACCCTGATTGCTTGTTTTTTGTTAAATGTTATTACATCCAAACTTATTAGAATGATTCACCTTCCTGGTTTTATGGTGACAACGACTGTGGTGTGCTTGCAATGCAACTTCTGGAGATGTGTAATGCGATCTGATCTGTAAGATGGTTCCTGTTGGTTGTAGGAAATTATACCATAAACGTTCTGAGCAAATAAAGTAAGAAATAACACACACACAAAATAAAGCAATTGTACATGAGAGGGCGTGCTAAACTACTTTTAGCACGGCTGTACTAAGCGGTCATAGGTACGAGGCGGAAGCGAGGACCGTATATATTCTGGGGATATATCTATAAAAATTATGCTGATTCACGTTATTCTCAATAGGACAGTGGAGATCGAATGTCAATATTGAAACTATGTTGCAAATGTCGAGATGCAGTCAGCAACGTTTCTACAACCCCCATTGTTGCAAACCAAATGTTAGGCTAGAAGCAAGGGGAAATAATGTCTAGAGGCCTTTTTACAGTGGAGATCAAGTTAATGAATTGGCTGGCTGGGCTGATGGGACAGTGGATGAGCAGGGATTTCTCAGATGGAACAGAAAACAAAGATTCCCATTTTTGCACCATAGGCTTACCCGTGCTAAACAGTTTTTTTAGTATGGCTTAGAACACGTCTCAACCAATCACAATGCTTGTTTCTGACCAACTCGTTGCAAATTTGGCTAGGAGCTAGAAACAGGGTGCCGTATCTGTCGGCACCATCTTGTCTATCAGCATTAGGATTTATGTCAGCTTCAGTGTCTACTTTACTGAAATCTGCTGCATACCCCCACCCCCCAATCACACTGGGAGAGGATAAATAAGACATACATTTTGACTCTCCCGGAGGTTGCTGTTTCAAAAGTGCTGTGCCATCAGATCTGATGGCTCTGTCGTTCTGAGCCTCTATTAGAGAGTGAGAGGAGAAGGCTGGCGATCGCACAGTGGGGGGTGTCCGAGTCCACGCCCGGTGTTAACACCACACTGTGTGAGGGCCCCAGACAGATGTGGACCATAAAATGGAGGTCTCCCGTTAGCAACAGAGGTGTAAAAGTGTATTGCTCTACCTCATCAGGGTTTCTTACTTTTTATTGCTACTGCTCAACCCACGATGAGAAAGATTCGTTCTAGCGTGACATTTCTCGGTTTGCTAAGATGCTATTTTCTCCTAACGTAAGAAAGAGAAGCACTGAATAATTCAAGAGAAAACGAGACAGGTTTCATCATAGCCAGGTTTTAAATAACAAAATGAGTGCAGGCTATATGCAGGTTCTCAGCACCTCAACAACATTCACAGCTCAGGACAGATGTGGCTAGCTGAATTATTGATGTGAAGCTTTAGCTTTTAAGAATTGCTGTGTCACATACAGGCATAATGAAACAGAAAGTGTATAGCAGCACAGCACTACGGCTCTCTCACACTGACGCCCCATCACATTTCCACGCCTATTTTAAAGTACATTACTGCCATTTAAAAAGTGTATGCAAGGGCTGTCATTACATAAAAATGTTTGTTAGGTAAACTGTCAGCATTAGAAATCTGATCTTATAATCCTCTCTAGCGCAGGCAGCATTCTCCCATAGTAACAAGGGGGGTCAAATCGGAGGCTGCTGTTTAAAAGTGCTGTGTAAGCCCATCAGATCTGATGGCTCATGGTTTCCGTGTAGGAGAGTGAGAGGAGAAGGCTTCCTCGCACAGTGGGGGTGTCCGAGTCCACGTCCGAGCCGCCAGTTTAACACCTAATGGTCTTCTAGTGGAGGGCCCCAGACAGATGTGGACCACCCCCTGCCCTGGCCACTCCGTATTCCACACCCTCCCCTTCGCCAAACTCATGGAAAGAGCAGGGATCACAGCCCTGAAAGCCCAACTGCCGGAGCTAAGCTTGGTTAGGGCTAATCCACTGTCTGCTAATAGCCCTTGATGATGCAGTGCAACTGTGGTAGGAAGGGAAGTGCCAACAGCCGGGAAGCCCCTGCCAGAGACCGATTATCAGATTTCCCTAATCTCACCAACAGCAAACAAAACCAACAAACAAGCAACTGAAACAGCATCCAAAACACAAAGCTCCCAAATTCTCCCAGGAAAGAGAGATGCCACAGATACACTACCTGTCAAAAGTTTGAACACCCCACTCATTCAAGGGTTTTTTCTTTATTTTTGCTATTTTTTCACATTGTAGAATAATAGTGAAGACATCAAAACTATGAAATAACACATATGGAATCATGTAGTCACGAAAAAAGCGTTAAACAAATCACAATATATTTTATATTTGAGATTCTTCAAATAGCCACCTTTTTGCCTTGATGGACAGCTTTGCACACTCTTGGCATTCTCTCAAAACCAGCCCATGAGGTAGTCACCTGAATGCATTTCAATTAACAGGTGTGCCTTCTTAAAATTGGAATATTTCTTTCCTTCGTAATGCGTTTGAGCCAATCAGTTGTAGCAGCACAAGGTGGGGGTATAAAGAAGATTAAAAGACCAAGTCCATATTATGGCAACAACTGTCACGAAGTTACAAAGCCAGAACCCAGAAGCAGACCAGGACAAGGTAAGTTGAAACGAAGGTGAGTGTTTATTTACAAGTTCAAGAGTGATGCTGAATAATCCAGGGAACAGAGCGGGGCGGCGCTGATTAGTTGTTGGGGGTGCAGTGGTTGCATCCGATCACGTGGCCCGGCAGCCGCCCACCACCAGGCAGAGGTTGGATGAAGGTTCCGGACGGTGCGACTGCAGATGGAACAAAACGGAGGTAAGTAAACAAACAAATACAACAAGGTGCAAAACAACAAAACTAACGCTTAGAAGCTCTACGACTGATACTTGGTAAAACTACTGTTTATGGCTAACGCATCCGGCAGGGAATGGATGTTAGGCCAGAGCCTAAGAAGGGTGATGATCAGGACCAAGGTGTGCAGATTGCTGATGTGGGATGCAGGTGCGAGAAATCAAGAGAGCTCCCGGAGCGCTTCCAGAACCCTCGGGAAACTGGAGATCCCGAGCAGAAAAACTAGTCCACAGACAGGACCCGACTCAGACTGCCGGGATCGTTACAGCACCCCCCCACGACCGCCACCGGGCGGACTCCCGGAGCGCCAGGATGGAGGCGGTGAAGTCACGGATGAGGTCAGCATCTAGGATCTGTCGCCAGCGAATCCAACTCCTCTCCTCAGGACCATACCCCTCCCAGTCCACGAGATATGGGAAACCCCGGCCGCCGCCTGCCTGGAACCCATGATGCGGCCGCACCGTGTGGTGCGGGGACCACCTCCGATCATCCGAGGAGGAGGAGGGAGAGGGAGGCGGAGGGGAGGCAACAGAGGACTGAGGAAAACAGGCTTGAGGCAGGAGACATGAAAGGTGGGATGGGACTTGAGCGCCCCGGGAGTTTGAGCCGAACTGCCACCGGGATTGATCACCTTCTCCACCACAAACGGACCAATGAACTGGCAACAACTTCCTAGACTCAGTCCGTAAAGGAAGATCCCGCGTGGCCAACCAGACCCTATCTCCGATGGTATAGGTGGGAGCGGGGATCCGCGACGATTCGCCCGGAGCTGATACCGTCCGAAACTCTAAGGAGTGCCTTCTGGCCCGATGCCAGGTCCGGGTGGCAACGGCGATACGGGCCTGAACAGAAGGCACTGAGAGCTCCTTCTCCTGGAGAAGGGAACAAGGGAGGTTGCTAGGCCAGCACAGGCACTGGAAGGGAGACATCCCAGTGGCAGATGTAGGGAGAGTGGATTTGGGCATACTCAACCCAAGGCAACTGAGAGACCCAGGAGGTGGGGTTGGAAGAGGCCAGGCAGCGTAGGCGTGGGATTCCATCTTCTGGGTTGGCTCTCTCCGCCTGCCCATTAGATTGGGGGGTGAAAACCAGATGTGAGACTGACTGTAGCTCCAATGGCCAAACAGAAGGACCTCCAGACAGCAGAGGTAAACTGAGGGGCCACGGTCGGAAAACGATATCACTGGGCAAACCGTGGACCCTGAAAACCTCCCCTAACCAGGATCTCGGACGCCTCCGAGGCAGAGGGAAGCTTGGCACCTGGCACAAAGTGGCGAACTTGCTGAATCTGTCCACGATAGTCAGAACGACCGTGTTCCCCTCAGAAGCGGGCAAACCCAGTGACAAAGTCCAGGCGCTGGGATGCGACTCATGGTCGCTGGGGAATAGGAAGGGGGTGAAGTAGTCCAGAGCTGGGGCCGATTGGTACTCTTATTCTGCGCACACACTGGACAGGCAGCAACATAACCCCGAGTATCCTCGGCCATGGCAGGCCACCAAAAACGCCTGCGAAGAAGCGCCATCGACCCGAGCCACACGCCAGGGTGACAAGCCATCTTGCTGGCGTGGGACCATTTGAGACCGCAGGACGAACCGACTCAGGCACAAACAACCGACCGGGTGGGACTGTACCGGGACCGGGGCTGCGTCCGAGGGGGGCCGCCATTACCTCTCTCAATCTTCCACCCTAACAGCTCCCACGACGCAAGTTCCGGGGGAGAATTGTCTCGGTCTTGGACCCACTCTCTCGTCTTGGAGAACATCCGAGACAAGAAGGCGTCCGCTTGCTGCTCTAGGATCCAGGTCGGAACGCCAGGGAAAAAATTGAATCGTCCGAAAACAACGGACTCACCTGGCCTGACGGGAGTTGAGACGCTCCAGCCGATTGCACGTAAGCAAGATTCTTTGTGGTCAGTCCAGACACAAACGAAGGTTGCTCCGCCTCCAACCAGTGGCGCCACTCCTCCAAGGCAAGTTTCACCGCGAGAAGCTCCCGAGCTACCCACATCGCAATTCCTCTCCCCCGAGGCGAAAGGCGACGAGGAGAAGGCGCAGGGATGGAGTTTATGTCCGTGGAGCATCGCTGCGACAGGATGGCGCCAACTCCCACATCAGACGCTCCCACTTCAACGCGAACTGACGGGCCGTGTCCGGTTGAGAGAGAATCGTGCGCGGTGAATCGCCTTTCAAATCCAGAAACGCCGATCCGCCCCCGGGATTCCACTGAAGCTCCTGATACTGGGAAGTCAAGGCAGTTAACGGAGCGGCCACACGGCTGTAATCCGGGATGAATCTGCGTAGAAATTGGAAACCCCAAAAATCTCTGGAGCTGCAACCTCGCACCGGCTGGGCCCATTCCAGAACCGGCTAACCTTCTCCTGGTCCATCTACTGGAGATGATGTACCCGAGAAAGGATGTCGGGGCGTGAAACCCGCACTCCTCGTCCCTCACGAACAGGCGATTCTCCAACAACGCTGCAGAACCTGGGCCGGACATGCTGGACGTGGTCGGAAGGTTCCTCGAGAAGATCAGAATGTCATCCAGATAAACAAACACAAAGAGACCGATCATATCCCCAGGACGCCGCTCACCATACTCTGGAATACCGCTGGAGCATGGCAGTCCAAACGGCATCACCTGATACCGGCGACCCATCGGGGTGTATTGAAACCCGCCAACCACTCGCCTCCCTCTCTGATCCGGACATGTGATACGATTGCGCGGGTCTAGCTTGGTGAACACCGGTAGCACCCTGTAAGGTCAAGGCAGAACTCATCAAGGGCAGGGGATACTTGTTCTGGACCGTGATGTCATTCAACCCCCGATAATCAATACACGGTCGAAGAGAGCCATCCTTCTTACCCACAAAGAAGAATCCTGCCCTAGGGGTGATGACGAGGGGATCGAACGAGACCAGCAGCTAGGGACTCCTTGATGTAGGTCTCCAAAGCCTCACTGCTCAGGGCGGGAGATACTGTATAACCTTCCCTTGGGGTAGTATACAGCTCCAGGGAACAGGTTGATGGCACAATCATATGGTCGGTGGGGAGGGAGTGACAGAGCCTTCTGCTTACTGAACACTTCCCCAAAATCGTGATATGTCTCGGGAACCAGGGACAAATCTGGGGTTTAGGCCTCAATCACCTGACTGGGAACCGAATGGGGACAGGCAGCCTTGAGACAGTTAGCATGACAATCAAGGCTCCAACTCACGTACCATTGCCCGGGCCCACCCAATCGAACGTGGGATTGTGTTCTCAGCCAGGGGTATCCAAGACCAGAGGAACATGGGAAGACGGTAGAATGAAGAATGAAATCATCTCCGAATGATTCCGACAACAGCATCTTAACCGGCTCAGTCCTCACCGTGATACGCTAGCGCAACCTACCGCCGCTTCAGAGTGGTCGCCTCAATGGCTTCCGCAATTGCTCCTTGGAAAGCCCCAGCCGTTCCACCAACTCGGCATCAAGCAAAGCTTTCCATCGGCACCTGAATCGAAAACGCTAATCGCTAAGCTCTGATTCTGTTCACAAGGTAGCCGGGAAACGGGCTTGATAGAGGTCTTGAGAGGTCGAAACTGGCTCAGCTAAAAGTCCTCCCAACTTTAGCGAGCCGCGCAGTGACGACCGCCGGGAACAGGTGAGCGCGAGGTAATGTCCGGAACCACCACAGTAGAGGCAACAGTTAAGTCCTACGCCTGAGTTGGCGTCTTCTGGTAACCCGTCCGCCCTACTTGCCTTGGTTCCGAATCGGGAGACAGAACCTCTCTCACTAATCCTGTGTGGTGGACGGCGATCGACGTATTCTGGTCCAATCCCCGGGGAACCCGACTGGAAACCTGAGAAGCTGATCGATTGGACGGACCCCATTGCTTCTCCCTCCTTCGCTCTCGGACTCGAGCATCCACCCGAATAGACAAGGCTACCAAGCTGTCCAGGTCACTAGGTCTCTGGATAGGAGATCAACTCATCCTTGAGCTGCTCCACAGACCCTGGTAGAAGGCCGCTTGCAGAGACTCCCCATTCCACCCACTCTCCACGGCCAACGCCTTGAACTCGATCACGCCCGCCACGCTAAGCAGTTCCTTGGTGAAGCGAAAACAGGCGCTCTCTAGCTGCGTCACCCTCCTCGGACGGAATGGTCGAGAGCTTCTCAGCTCGGCCGTGAACCCCGGTATGAAGCCGCAGGGTCTTGTCGTTCCAAACGGCTGAAGCCCACTCCAGCGCCCCACCACGCAGCAACTTCAATCACAAAGGCTATCCTAGCCTTGTCTGTGGCAAAAGAGTAGGCCGTAGGATCGAACACCAACCCACACTGCATAAGGAAAGAACGGCATCTTCCCAGCTCCCCTCATATTTATCCGGCGCCGGAACCTTGGGCTCACGGAAGGACACCGCCCAGACGCCGCAGGCGAGATGGGTAAACCGCTGGATCCTCCACCGAAACTGCGGCTGGTTCTGGACCTCCCGCCAGACCGCAGAAAGGTTCCGAACGCCAACGCGATTCCTGTAGCCCGCGTAAGAGATGGCCCAACATCTTCTCCCGATGGGTAATGGCAAGGTGGCGTAACAGAGTCCAGGTCCGCTGGCAGTTCCTTATGGCCGGATCGTCTCTGTCACGAAAATGCCAGAAACCCAGAAGCAGACCAGACAAGGTAAGTGAAACGAAGGTGAGTGTTTATTACAAGTTCAAGAGTGATGCTGAATAATCCAGGGAACAGAGCGGGCGCAGGGGCGCTGATTAGCTGTTGGGGGGTGCAGTGGTTGTGGATCCGATCATCGGCCCGGGCAGCCGACACCACCAGGCAGAGGCTGGATGAAGGTTCCGAACGAAGTGGACTCAGATGGAACAAAACGGAGGTAAGTAAACAAACAAACCAACAAGGTGCAAAACAACAAAACTAACGCTAGAAGCTCTAAGACCGATACTCTGGTAAACCTACTGTTCATGGCTAACGATCCGGCAGGGAATGGATGATAGGGGCCAAGAGCCTAGGAAGGGTGGGACAGGATCAGGACCAGGTGTGCAGATTGCTGATGGGATGCAGAAAGTGAAAAGAAATCAAGAGAGCTCCCGGAGCGCCCCAGAACCCTCGGGAAACCGAGATCCCGAGCAGAAAAAACTAGTCCACAGACAGGGACCCGACTCAGACTGCCGGGATCG
>NW_025538761.1:0-16842 GCF_020615455.1 Coregonus clupeaformis | reverse complement strand
TATTATTAATGAACACTTCTGACGTCTATAACCTATACAAGCACTTATTCCATGGGATACATATAAAAAGGAGTCACCATTTATTTTATAAAAAAATATAAAACCAATATTTTGTATATTTGCAAATGATAAATTGACATACAATTTGAAATTCTCAATCAAAAACAGTCATCATACGCATGAACAAACCCTACTATGAACAACTAGCTCAAAACGACATGGGCCTATTTCCGTGCTGAAATGAAAAACAACAGGTATCAGTCCATTGAATAACAGCAAGGTTTGGCTTCTTCGGGTGCCGGGGCATTGTCCATTCATGTCTGTCCTGTCTCTCCTCTAGACTCTAGTGCAGTGATGATAGCCAACACTCCTCCACACTGGATGGCTCACTGCCAAAGATGCTGGCCTCTGGGGCTTTAGGCTTCTCCAGTACTGTCCTCCAGACTTCACCCCACTGAAAACAGAGGAGCCACCTTCCCATACGCTCTGTGGATGGACAGAGACAAGGCTGTCAGCAAAGATAGTGGGGCGTGCAAAGGACTACCACAGAAACATGATGCAAATATACACACATACTGACAAACCAATACACTGAAATGTGTCTATAATCTTTAGAAGAAATGCTGTATTGTGTTGCATTTTATCCTCCTAGTTCTCTAATCTTGCCACCAACTAAATGTATATACCTCAGTATTACAGACTGATTATACAAGATTCAGTCATAGAAGGAGTGGAAACTATTTGTCACTCAACTCAGTCTCGAGCTGGGCTCTGGCCGAATACATGCCAGAGTTCAGAGATAATACATTCTAAAAAGAATAACCAAGCTCACGTCTCACTTCTATTCTCCTGATATGTTCTACACTCGTGTCTACAACTGATCAATACCTAAAAGGGTGAATGCAGGTCAGTTGCCTTTCATATGAAGTGATTCATTACTTAGATTTGGACAGGCTCACACAAGTGGAAAAAATTATGTTAGGCAAGCGACAGTACTTTAGAGCAGATACTGAGTCTGTAGAGCCAGAATGGAAACCTACAGTAGTGCCAGTGTGTAAAACGCTGCGCCGATTACACACACTGTGGAGTGGTAAAGCTCCTACTCACCACACTCTACCATGACCTCATAAGTCTTACCTTGGGCTCGCCCTTTTAGCCCCAGTTTGCTGTGGCTCCTTTTCTTGCGGTCTTTCCTCCTCCATCACAGGACGCTTCTTCTTCTTACTCCTCAATGTGGCTATGGAGGGCAGGAGAGAGAATGGGAGGTTAAAGACAGGGCAAAATCTCACACCCTTTCTGGATTTCCTGTCCTCCAACTCTCCTCTGATTTGTCTCACAATATTTCTATTCTAAAGTAAAAATTATCAGGAATCCTTTAACATAGGAAATAACATATGTAAATGTAGTCATCAAAAACTGCGACATATAGATGATACAGTAGGTCAGCACAGTAGGATACATGGAAGTTTGCTTACCTGAGACATGGTGTGTGGGGTGTGTGTCTTAATCCCAGAGTTCTGGCTGCGGAGCTGTGTGTGTGTGTGTGTTAATTGGATCACCCGTCTGTCCAGTCCATTGTATTTATGTCCCCAGATCCTCAGGGGGCTATTCTCGCTATTGACCCTGGGAGTGAGTCAGTGAACCCCCACTCTCTCTGCTCCCATCCCTCTCTCGGCCTCTGTGTCCGTTGTCAGGGTGTACTATTAGGTCTGACGGGGAGGATTGTGCAGCTGGAACGTGGTCTTCCTTCGCCTACGGCGTGAATACAGCGTAACAGCTGAGTGAACGAGACAACACATAGTCCTATCCCCATTAACATTTTGCTAGAAGTGATTTCAAGGAACAGAAATCACTCTGGGAAGCCACCACTCAGTAAAATTGTGTTGTTTTAGCTGGTTGTATGGCACCCTGGAGCAAATGAGGGTTAAGTGCCTTGCTCAATTGCACATTGGCAGATTTATCACTCATTGTCAGCTCAGGTATCTTCAACCAGTGACCCTTCGGTTACTCTCTAACCTCTAGGCTACCCTGCAGAGTTCTCTTCCATCACATTAACCCTGAGGTCAAAAATACTTTTCTGAATGGATTACCTAAAGGTTTAGAGATTTAATAATGGCAAGCTTATTATATGACAGGACAAAAGTGTTTGAGAGTTTCAGGCTTGTGTTTCCAATGATAAGTCTATGAGTCATTTTGAATGCTTGAAAAGTCAGTGTAGTGAGGGAATTGTGTGAGGGGTCTATTTATGGGTACTGAGACATTACCTCTGAGCCGGGTTCACTCTATGGGAGAAATGTGTCCTCACCAGTGACGTACATCTCACTGCACCTGTTAATGTTTACCGAGGCCCCACTGTCACTGTGAGAATGTGTACCTTTGGCAGTCTAGAGTATTACTGAGACCTATGATTCAGAGAATTCTCCCTGCCTCATAACTCTCATCGTCTGCCCCTCCATTCCAAGAGACTTATTTGTGCAAGTATTCATGCTCCAGCAGTGGTGGTCCAGTGTTAGGATCAAAGCCTCACCGCGGCCCGGGTTCATTCCAGGGAATACAATTTTAAACTCCACAACGCATTACAATCCTACTAAATTGACAAAACAGAAAGGTCTTTGTTCAGAGACAAAATCTGTTATTTCAGTGTTTTACAAAAACTTTATTAAAAACATTTTTAATGGTAATGTAAGTCCATAATTTGTCAGTCATTTTAGTTTTTAAAAAGTACTAAAATCCCTCTGTTGAACTAAGGACAACCTGTACCACCGTCTACTAAACCCTCAGTCAGTTACTTGTATCAGCCAACAACATCCTACTCAAACCGTTCAACATCATCACATTTACTTTTATCACTACCTCTACTTACAGAAACATTAAGACAAACACACACTCAGTGTTGTGTTAAAGCGAGACCGATTCAAGATCAAGACCGGAGCAACAGAGTCCGATTCAAGACCAAGACCAGAGCACCAAGTCCGAGTCAAGCCCGAGACCGTAAGGCCAAGGGGTCTGAGACTGAGTCAAGAATAAGACCAGAAAAATGTGTGAGTCCAATCTAAGACCATGATTGCAATTGTCAAATCACCACCATAATGAGAGTTCAAAATGTCCAGCATTTCTGGTGTTCATATTTCAGGAACAACTTATGTGGATACTTAGACATTCGTGAACTCAAAATGAATGCCTTCTGAGGAAAAAATAGAGCCACCCTACAAGTTAACTAATCCAAACACACTGGGGAACAATGGGGCCTTCCACGCCTTCAGAGAAGGGAGCTATGGATTTATAAAATAATGATTATAATAATAATAATATTTTAAAATAATGTTCTGATTTAATCATCAGGTTTGATGGAAGGAAAGGGTTAACAATCAAGAGAAAAAAGATCCAATCAGGATTTTTCTTTGTTGGTTCCCTGGGAGATAAATCTAGCTGTGTTAAGTCAGCCATTTGCTAGGCCATTAGAAGCTAGATAAAGGCAATTCACATTCAGCTGTATAAGGGAACATTTTTGTAGTGACAGTAGAATCAACCAATTACATTTTGACTTAATGAGTGGGGCCATTTTTAACAAAAACCATATGGTAATCCGTCTCTTGAAGGCCAACAGAACACTGTGCACAAGCGAGCAGTAGTTTTCCCACGTCTACCTAGCTAGCTTTGGTTGTCAGCTAGTTTTCAGGCAGGTGTTATGAAAGAGGATGTTGTTGCTAATTTGTTAGCTCTCCTTTCAATAATAATCTTCAACAAGAAGAAGTTAAGTTTCAAATTATCATCTGAGTGGAACTGTTTTTTATTGCAGCGTGTTTGCTGTTAGCCATCTCTTGAAAATAACTGCGTGAAACATTGTTGCATTTAAAGTGGAACTGACAAGCATTTTAGCAACATTAAATCTGATTAAAAATCTGTTCATATACAATTTCAGGAAGAATGACACTTAAAAAAAACACTTACATACAGTTGAAGTCAGAAGCTTACATACACCTTAGCCAAATACATTTAAACTCAGTTTTTCAAATTCTGACATTTAATCCTAGTAAACCCCCGTCTTAAGTCAGTTAGATCACTTACTTTATTTTAAGAATGTGAAATGTCAGAATAATAGTAGAGAGAATAATTTATTTCAGCTTTTATTTTTCATCACATTCCCAGTGGTCAGAAGTTTACATACACTCAATTAGTATATTTGGTAGCATTGCCTTTTAAATTGTTTAACTTGGTCAAACGTGTTGCAGCCTTCCACAAGCTTCCCACACAAGTTGGGTGAATTTTGTCCCATTCCTCCTGACAGAGCTGGTGCAACTGGAGTCAGGTTTGTTGGCTCTGCTCTCTCGCATACGCTTCCAGTTCTGCCCACAACTTTCTATAGGATTGAGGTCAGGCTTTGTGATGGCCACTCCAGTACCTTTGACTTTGTTGTCCTTAAGCCATTTTGCCACAACTTTGGAAGTATGCTTGGGGTCATTATCCATTTGGAAGACCCATTTCATACTGCTTTAACTTCCTCACTGATGTCTTGAGATGTTGCTTCGAGATTTGCACATAATTTTCCTTCCGATGATGCCATCTATTTTGTGAAGTGCACCAGTCCCTCCTGCAGCAAAGCACCCCCAACAGCATGATGCTGGACAACCCCATGCTTCACGCTTGGGATGGTGTTCTCTAGCTTGCAAGCTACCCCCTTTTCCTCCAAACATAACGATGTTCATAAGCCACGTTATGACTGACTTGTGATCATTGCCCTTGCTAGTTTAAATTGTATTGACATTCCAGCCTTATTACATTCCCGTCCGCTTTTTGTCCAGAATATTGAGTCATTGAAACTGAAACAGTGCATCCTGACCTGAGGCAGCAAACAATGTACCAGGCCAGCTGTGATTTACAACCTGATAGCAATATTTTTGGACTACCAATGTGTATTGGTGACTATATTAATTATGAATTGAACTGCATCCATCTATTCTGCCAACAATGACTGCTTAATGTACATCATGGAACTTTTGAGTCAAATATAACTTATTTTAAAAAAAACTTCAAAGTTGGTTTGTAGCATGAACTGGTAATTTGATATTTTTTACTGATATTATGATTGTCGCTTTTGTTTCATATCTGCAAAGTAGTTAAAAACGCTGTCAGTTCCACTTTAAACTTTAGGTCACCGTTTACTTTGTGTGCTAAACGCGAAGTGTTGCAATGGGAAGTAATAGTTGTACATTTCATTGGGGAAATGATTAATGGTTGTGTTTTTGTATTCTTATGATTGGGACCTACTTTTTTATGTCCGAGTTTATGGATCGCTTATCCTTTAACATCATGCTGTGTGTGACTGTTGTCTTTCCATTGGCCCCATGCAGTGGTGCCTGGTAGAAGTGGGTATACCTGGAATTTTGTCATAAAACCTCCAAACGGTTTTCCTATAGATTTCTGATTCACACAGACACATACGGCTTATACTCAGTATACCCTCAACTATACCACTGGCCCTTTGTGTTTTATAAAAAATGCACTCCTACATGAGTGCGCTGGTATTACGGTTGCTGTCCTTACAGAATCACGAACCTGTCATGACACTGGATGCCTATAGGTTTGTCACGCAAACATGTTCATGGCTTAGATATAAAGGCTGTTAAGATATTAATGTTTCCAGAAAAGAGTGTAAAGGCAGCGAATTCGAAAGTATTCAGACCCCTTGACTATTTACACATTTTGTTACGCTATACCCTTATTCTAAATTGGAAAACTACATTTTAAATCATCAATCTCCACACAATAATTTACAATGACAAAGCAAATACAGGTTTAAATATTTTTGCTAATTTAGAAAAATAAAAACGGAAATATCAGATTTTACGTAGTATTAAGACTTTACTCAGCACTTCGCTTTGTCACCAAAGCCCCATACTACCTGAAATTACTGTGACCTGTACGCCCGTTGGCTGGCCCTCACATATTAGTCGCCAAACCCACTGGCTCCAGGTCACATCTATAAATCACGCCCAAGGCAAATCCTCGCCTTATCTTTAGATCATTGGTCACCATAGCAACACCCACCCGTAGTATGTGCTCCAGCAGGTATATCTCACTGGTCATCCCTAAAGCCAACACCTCCTTTGGCCGCCATTCCTTCCAGTTCTCTGCCGCAAATGACTGGAACGAATCAAAATTCTCTGAAGCTTGAGTTTTATCTCCTCACCAACTTTAAGCATCAGTTGTCAGACAGCTTACAGATCACTGCACCTTGCACACAGCCCATCTGTAATTAGCCCACCAAACTACTTCTATCCTATAATATTGTTATTTACATTGTTATTTTTGCTCAATTTCCACATCATCTTCTGCACATCTATCACTCCAGTGTTAATACTAGATTGTAATTATTTTGCACTAGGGCTTCATTTATTGCCTTACCCATAATTTACTACATTTGCACACTGTATATAGATTTTCTATTGTGTTATTGACTGTACATTTTGTTTATTCCATATGTAACTCTGTTGTTTTTAAATCGCAATGCTTTGCTTTATCTTGGCCAGGTCGCAGCTGTAAATGAGAACTTGTTCTCAACTGGCTACCTGGTTAAATAAAAAGAAAGTACCATAGGCAGCGATTACAGCCTTGAGTCTTCTTGGGCATGATGCTACAAGCTTTACACACCTGTATATTTGGGGAGCTTTCTCCCATTCTTCTCTGCAGATCCTCTGCTTTTTAATAAAGATTGGATGGGAGCGCGCTGCACAGTTATTTTCAGGTCTCTACAGAGATGTTTGTTCGTCTAAGTCCGGCTCTGGATGGTCCACTCAAGAACATTCAGAGATTTGTCCTGGCCACTTCCTGCATTGTCTTGGCAGTGTGCTTATGGTCGCTGTCCTGTTGGAAGGTAACGTGTCGCCCAAGTTCGAGGTCCTGAGACTCTGGAGCAGGTTTTCTCATCAAGGATCTCTGTACTTTGCCCGTTTCATCTTTCCTCGATCCCTGACTAGTCTCCCAGTCCCTGCCGCTGAAAACATCCCCACAGCATGATGCTGCCACCTTCACCATGCTTCACTGTAGGGATGGTGCCAGGTTTCTCCAGATGTGACGCTTGGCACCAGGCCAAAGAGTTCAATCTTTGTTTCACTGTGACCAGAGAATCTTGGTCTGAGAGTCCTTTTAGGCTCATTTTAGCTAACTCCAGGCGAAGTCATGTGCCTTTTACTGAGAGTACCTGGCCTCGGCCACTCTACCATAAAGGCCTGATTAACAGAGTGCTGCAGAGATGGTTGTCCTGGAAGGTTCTCCATCTCCACAGCGAACCTGGAGCTCTGTCAGGACCATCGGGTCCTTTATCACCTCCTGACCAAGGCCCTTTTCTCCCCCGATTGCTCAGTTTGATGGCGACAGCCTCTGTGAAGAGTCTTGTGGTTCCAAACTTTCCATTTAAGAATGATGGAGGCCACTGTGTTCTGGGGACCTCTTCACTGCTGTAGACATTCTTTTGGTACCTTCCCTGTAGACATGTGCTTCGACACAATCCTGTCTCAGATTTCACGGATAAATTCTCTTCCTAACCTCATGGCTTGGTTTTTTGCTCTACATGCACTGTCAACTGTGGGCCCTTATTTAGACAGGTGTGTGCCTTCAAAATCATGTCCAATCAATTGAATTTGACACAGGTGGATTCCAATCAAGTTGTAGTAACTTCTCAAGGATAATCAATGGAAAAGGATGCACCTGAGCTCAATTTCGAGCCCCCTCAGCGAAGGGTCTGAATACTTCCTAAAAACTCGTTTTCGCTTTATCACTATGGGTATTGTGTGTAGATTGATGAGGAAAAATAAATGTAATCAATTTTAGAATAAGGTTGTAACGTAATAAAATGTGGAAAACGTCATACTTTCCGAATGCACTGTATATTTGGCCTGGCTAAGTGGATTTATGCTGACTGAATGGAAGCTGATAATTATAAATTATTTTACTCTGTTGGTCTTGGCAAGAAATTACGTCCTCACTGTCCGAGACCGAGTCAAGACAGAGTACAAATGTTCCCGACACTCAAGACAAGACCGAGACACTCAATATGTGGTCTCAGACTGACTCAAGACAGAGACCAGCCGAGTACTAAAACACTGCACACACTGACACATACCTCGCTCTGCTCTCTCCACCGCACTGTAGGCTGTACACTGTCCAAAAGCTACTCCCCAGTCTAGAGGTAAGAGCTTCCTGTCATGCTCTCAAATATTCAGACAAACCAACTGAATGCTACTGCAAGTCTGAAGATCTGAGGCACAAGATAAACACCCACAAACACGGTAAATTCACATAGTTACATTGTTTTAAAAACAAAGTATGAACAAAATACAAATAAATACAAAACAAACAAAGAACATCCTTAGACCAGTAATGTGGTCACAAGCAGAGAGTAGGTTGGTGAGGACACACCTCCTCATGTCCCATATCTAATCTGGCTCTGAATTAAGAACGCATGGTGTTGGTTCAGCCTCATGGTTTTGGCCCAAAATTACTACTGTAAAAAAAAAAAATTATAAACAGTACACACTAAAGACAAGGAATAAATAGGTAACAGAAGAGATCCCATTTAACAGTCATACACACATACACAGAGAAAGAAGGGTCCGATCCAGGCCTGCAGGACCTAAACCCTGGCTGTACCATCACTGGGTACTGCCTGGAATAGGGTTCTTGGTCCCTTAGTTAAAGGTTGGGTGGTGCATGGTTGAGACACGCACAGCCAAGCTGCACTGTCCTGACCTGTCCTCCTCTGCAGTCATGATAGGCTTATAGCGAGATTAGAAACGTCAGTGCTGTAGCTATTATAAAACACTGCATGTTTACAGAGCAAAGCCTCCATAGTAGCATCCCTCTAAATCCTCCCACATTACCTTACATGCATGAATGGGAACTTCACACAGACAGACACACACTTCACCAACTCTTATGACAGGCCATTGCAGCCTGGCTCATTTGAGGAGCACATATATTTTATATATGGAATCTAAATGAGGAATACAATCATTTTTAGATTTTGAAGATAAGTATCAAATGCATTAAAATGTTAAATTTGATAGAGGTTTGCTTGAAGGCAGGGGAAAACGCCCGAGCGCAAACTTAGGTGCCTGTTCTCTCCTCTACATCCAACAGGGGTCACCTACAAAACTACAAAAAAAGTAACAACCATTCACAGCTTAACTTGATGCAGTTAATATTATCCTGGGCTCTTAAGAGTCAGTGTGAACCACAGTGAAGGGGTGCAAGCAATTATACTGCATCACCAACATCCAAATGTTCCTACTATACACCAGTAAGCACGGTTTTCCCAATCATATTACCACTTCTTAATGAGTGTCACATAACCACTTATGATAGATCTATGGTGAAATTTCAGACATGGTATGTTAGTTAGTCATGGCAAAATACTTTTTCCAAGTGTTTATATTCCCAGGTGTAGAGGCTGCAGGGGAGTCCCATGAATGTGTAGCAAATGCAGTCCAATAGTCTCCATGATCTGCAGTCCTCCATGATCCCACTCGACAGAGGCAATCTCTACCCACCCTGGCCAAAGAGACCAATACAAGCCTGCTGTTAGAGTGAATTCCAGACATGCTCCCAGGAGGCTCCAGTCAGGCAGCTGGGCCTGAAGAGGAAGAGAGTGGGGACTTGAGGAATAGTGGACACGGCGGGTTAGACCAGGTCAGCCTGGGTAGGCCTTAAACAGGATCCCCATACGTAGCTTTCTTTTTCTGACTGGCCTGGAGGCCGGTGAGGCTGGCGGACATCCTCTCGCTGCCTGAGTCGTCCATCTCATCAACAGCCGAGAACAGGATCTGAGAGAGAGAGAGAGCGAGAGAGCAAGAGAGAGGGAAATGAGACCAAAGAAAGCCTGTGTCAGGAAGAAATGTATCATTCTTCATCCATCTACCTTCAGGCTCTGATCAGTTCCTTACACCCAAAACGAGGCATTGCGTGCTTCATCCACCTTCTTCTTCTGGCCTGCTGGCCCCTACCTCTGCGGAAGCACAGTTCCCCAACAGCCCAGTCAAAAACTGTTCACCAGCTCTGGCACCACAATGGTGGAACAAGCTCCTTCACGACGCCAGGACAGCGTGAGTCACTCACCACCTTCCGGAGACACTTGGAAACCCCACCTCTTTAAGGAATACCTGGGATAGGATAAAGTAATCCTTCTATCCCCTGAACCCACCCTCAAAAATAAATTGTAAAGTGGTTGTCCCATCACAATCAATATAGTGAATGCACCAATTTGTGGGCCGCTCTGATTGATGAAAACCTGCTCCAGAGCACTCAGACCTCAGACTGGGGGCGACTGTCTACCTTCCAACAGGACAACAACCCTAAGCACACAGCCAAGACAATGCAGGAGTCACATGGACAAGTCTCTTATGTCCTTGAGTGGCCCAGCCAGAGCTCCGATCAACATCTCTGGAGAGAATCAGAAAATTGCTGGTGCAAACACGCTCCATCCAACCTGACAGAGCTTTGAGAGGATCTGAAGAGAAAATGGGAGAAACTCCAAATACAGGTGCCTTGGTTTGTAGCTATCAAGGGTCACCTAAGAAGACTCGAGGCTGTAATAGCTGCCAAAGGTGCTTCAACAAAGTACTGAGTAGATCTAAATACTTATGTAAATGTGATATTTCAGTTATGTGTTATACATTTTTAAAAAATTGTCTAAAAACCTGTTTTGGCTTTGTCATTATGGGGTTATTGTGTGTAGATTTGATGTGGGAAAAAACAATTTAATCCATTTTAGAATAAGGCTGTAACATAAAATGTGAAAAAAGGTCAAGGGGTTCGAATACGTTCTCAATGCACTGTATGCATGTTTATTTCAAGATCTGAATGAATGGGTAAAAGGAGAGGTAGTCAAGGAGTGTAAATAAAAATTTAGTTGTGCTTGATCAGGCTACGTGGTTTTCAGTCATTCTTGGAAAGAATAAAAAGTGTTGGGAAGAGAAAAGAGTTGGGAAGAGATTTTTGACGCACTTATCTCCAGGGCATAGTGTTTATGAACTGATATTTAAAACGATCACTGTATTTAAACTTAGAATTTTTCAATTTAAATTATTATATAAAATTATTGCTACCAATAGAATGTTATTAGTATGGATACAATCTTCCTAAAGTTCTGCAGATTTGGCTGTGAAGAGACAGATCATTAGATCATTTGTTTTGGTACTGTCCATTTGTAGCTTGTTTTTGGACACAGGTCCAGGAATGGCTGAAGGATTGCAATATTTACCTGAGCTAACTCCTGCAGATAAATTACTGGGTGATCTGAAAAGTCATAGTCAATCAATCAATAATATAATAATACTTTTAGAAAATATGTTTATTTTCACCCACAAACTGTAGAAAGTGAGAATAGAAAGGTTCAGAACTTTGTAAAACATCACAGTTGAAAAATATATGGCAAATAGAAATCCTATATGGATGGTGTTAGATATAGAGATGTGCTGAATGGAGCTGAAGGATGGGACTAATAACAACAACTAATAATGTAACAAGATAACTAGTGTAAGACATGCGAAAATGATCGGAGGAAGTTCAGGAGTAAAAACAAACCAAATATAATTATTGACTGTGTCCATAAAATGTATATATAGTATGTATAAGCATGAAGTAGAGGCCTAAGCATTGTTGTCCACTAGTTTATCTAGTAATCTCGGAGGATGGTGTTGGAAAGTAATAAAGGGAAATATATATATTTTAAAGGATATATATATATATATATATATATATATGGGAGAGAAAATATACACTGCTCAAAAAAAATAAAGGAACACTTAAACAACACATCCTAGATCTGAATGAATGAAATAATTTCATTAAATACTTTTTTCTTTACAGTTGAATGTGCTGACAACAATCACACAAAAATTATCAATGGAAATCAAATGTATCAACCCATGGAGGTCTGGATTTGGAGTCACCTTCAAAATTAAAGGGCAAGGGAAAACCACACTACAGGCCGATCCAACTTTGATATAATGTCCTTAAAACAAGCCAAAATGGTGCTCAGTAGTGTGTGTGGCCTCCACGTGCTCAGAAGGACTCCCTGCCAACGCCTGGGCATGCTCCTGATGAGGTGGCTGATGGTCTCCTTAGGGATCTCCTCCCAGACCTGGGACTAAAGCATCCGCCCAACTCCTGGACAGTCTGTGGTGCAACGTGGCGCTGGTGGAGCGAGACATGATGTCCCAGATGTGCTCAATTGGATTCAGGTCTGGGAATGCATGAGCCAGTCCATAGCATCAATGCCTTCCTCCCTTGGGTGAACTGCTGACACTCCAGCCGCATGAGGTCTAGAATTGTCTTGCATTAGGAGGGAACTCAGGCCAACCCATCTCACATATGGTCTCACAAGGGGTCCCCCTCACATCTCGGTACCTAATGGCAGGAAGTCAGGCTACCTTTCATGAGCATGGAGGGCTGTGCGGCCCCCCTAAGAAATGCCACCCTGACACCATGACTGACCCACCGCCAAACCGGTCATGCTGGAGGATGTTGCATCTCCAGACTCTGTCACGTCTGTCACGCGCTCAGTGTGAACCTGCTTTCATCTGTGAAGAGCACAGGGCGCCAGTGTCGAATTTGCCAAATCTTGGTGTTCTCTGGCAAATGCCAAACGCTCCTTCTCACGGTGTTAGCTGTAAGTACAACCTCACCTGTGGACGCCGGGCTCTCATACCACCCCTCATGGAGTCTGTTTCTGACCGCTTGAGCAGACATGCACATCAGGCCTGCTGGAGGTCATTGCAGGCTCTGCAGTGCTCCTCATGCCCTCCTTGCACAACATGAGGTAGCTAGGGGTCCTGCTGCTGGGGTTTTGCCCTCCAACGGCCTCCTCCAACGCCTCCTGGGATGTACTGGCCTTGTCTCCTGGCATTTCATCTACGCCTCTGGACACCATGCTGACAGACACAGCATACCTTCTTGCCACAGTCACATTGATGTGCCATCCTGGATGAGTTGCACTACCTGAGCCACTTGTGTGGGTTGTAGATCTGGCCTCATGCTACCACTAGAGTGAAAGCAATCGCCAGCATTCAAACGTGACTCAAAACATCAACCAGGAAGCATAGAACTGAGAAGTGTTCTGTGGTCAACACTCCGAAGAACCACTCCTTGATTGGGGGTGTCTAACAAATTGCCCATACTTCACCTGTTGTCTATTCCATTTGCACAACAGCATGTGACATTTATTGTCATCAATCAGTGTTGTTTCCTAAGTGGACAGTTTGATTTCACAGAGGTGTGATTGACTTGGGAGTTACTGTGTTGTTTAAGTGTTCCCTTTATTTTTTTGAGCAGTGTATATATATGGGGGATTGAAGTGATGCAGACAATTACATTGATGGTAAAGTTATAATCTATCTACAATATTAAAGCTGATCCACTCTAAAAAAAATGAATAAAATGTGTGTTCCCTGATGGTGAATCGAACCTGAGGCCATGGCGGTGAGAGCGCCAAACCCTAACCACTAGACAACCAGGGAGGTGTGAAAGCAGTGAACAAATATCACTTGACAATGTCATACAGGGGAGAGGGGGTCTGTCTGGAGGATATGGGTGTTGTATAGAAGGTAGCCATCAGTCTTGGTTTTGCAGTGTAAACCAATATGTCAGCATCTGTAACTTAAGCAACAAACTGAATCTAACTCCATCACTAAAAACCAAGCCTGCTATTTGCCATCTCAAGATCAATACCTTAATCTCTATGTAGACAAACAGACTAAATGTTTTCAAGCCAGGCAGATTCCTCAAAGCTATATATGCTCTGTGCATACCTGTGACAGGAAGGTTTATTTAATAGTGGGTTTAGGCCCACTGGTGGATTGCAGATAGTTCTCCTGATTGGAGGAAGTGCTCAACCAGTTGGCAGTCTGCTACACTACATCCAGATGTCTATGAGAAACGACACTATCACACATGCCAAAATTTTTTCAGTTTCTATAGTGCTACAAATTCTATGTAATGGAAATTCCATAGTATATGCATTCCTAATATTAGATACAGCTTGAGGTCTATAGGTTAGGATTCAACGTCCTGGTCAGCTATTTTAATAACTCCTACAATGTATACATTTGAGTGAGTTTAACAGACGCTCTTATCCAGAGCGATTTTAGTGACTAACAATGTCAATAGTGCTATTAGAGCTGGGTGATATGGACAAAAAGTAATATCAATATAAATTGACCCATTTTGCTTGATAACCGGCTAAATACAACTAATATACACACATGTAAGGCTGCCAGTACTCAGTCAAAAGTTTGGACACACCAACTCATTCCAGGGTTTTTTCTTTATTTTTACTATTTTCTACATTGTAGAATAATAGGTGTAGACATCAAAACTATGAAATAATACATATGGAATCATGTAGTAACCCAAAAGAGTTAAACAAATCAAAAATATATTTTATATTTGAGATTCTTCAAATAGCTACCCTTTGCCTTGATGATGCTTTGCACACTCTTGGCATTCTCTCAACCAGCTTCACTGAATGCATTTCACCCAACAGTTGTGCCTTTAAAAGTGCATTTGTGAATTTCTTTCCTTTTTAATGCATTTGAGACAATCAGTTTTGTTGTGACAAGGTGGGGATATACAGAAGATAGCCTTATTTGGTAAAAGACCAAGTCCATGTTATGGCAAGAACAGCTCAAATATGAAGATAAACAACAGTCCATCATTACTTTAAGACATGAAGGTCAGTCAATAAGGAACATTTCAAGAACTTTCAAAGTTTCTTCAAGTGCAGTCGCAAAACCATCAAGCGCTATCATGAAACTGGCTCTCATGAGGACCGCCCTCTGCTGCAGAGGATAAGTTCATTAGGAGTTACTGGCCTCAGAAATTGCAGCCCAAATAAAATGCTTCCACAGAGTTCAAGTAACAGACACATCTCAACATCAACTGTTCAGAGGGAACTGTGTGTGAATCAGGCCTTCATGGTCTAATTGCTGCAAAGAAACCACTACTAAAGGACACCAATAATAGAAGAACAGACCTGCTTGGGGCCAAGAAACACAAGCAACTGTACATTAGACAGTGGAAATTTGTCCTCTGGTCTGGAGTCCAAATTGAGATTTTTGTTTCAACCACCTGTCTTTCTGAGACGCGTGTGGGTGAACGACAGACTCTACATGTGTATATCCCACCATAAAGCACTTGAGGTGGTGGTGTTATGGTGCTTTTGCTGGTGACACGTCTGTGATTTATTTAGAATTGCATGCATCACACCTGAAAGAAGGCCACCACAGCATTTCTACAAATACGCGATCCCATCTGGTTTGTGCTTAGTGGGACTATCATTTGTGTTTCAACAGGACAATAATATGCCATTTAGCAGACGCTTATCCAAAGCTTAATTTACAGTCATGTGTGCATAAATTTTTGTGGGTATTAACCTGGATCGAACTCACTACCTTGCATAACATAAGCGCCATGCTCTACCAGAAGTTGAGCTACAGAGGACTACACAATGACCCAATACACCCAGGCTGTAAAAGGGCTATTTAACCAAGAAGGAGAGTGATGTAGTGCTGCATCAGATGACCTGGCCTCTCCATCCCCATGACCTCAACCCATAATCGATGCTGGGGATGAGCCGGACTTAAGAGAGAAGGAAAAGCAGCCAACAAGTGCTCACAGCATGTGGGAACTCTCAAGACTGAAAAAGCATTCCAGGTAGTTGGTTGAGAGAATGCCAAGAGTGTGCAAAAGCTATCATCATAAAACGGCCTATTTGAAGAATCTCAAATATAAAATATAGTTCATCATAGTGCTTGGTGGTTTTATGGAATTGCACTTGAAGAAACTTTCAAGTCCTTTGAACTCTTCTCAGACACTTACATTCATCTCTTGTAGTAATGGACTGTCATTTCGCTTTGCTTATTTGAGGTGTTCTTGCCATAATATGGACTTGAGTCTTTTACCAAATAGGATATATTCTGTATACCCCTACCTTGTCACAACACAACTGATTGGCTCAAAGGCATTGAGGAAAGAAATTTTAAGCAAATTAGATCTCACAGAACAGTGCAAACTGGCTCTAACCAGAATAGAAAGATAAGGAGGCCCAGTGCACAACTGAGCAAGAGGACAAATACATTAGAGTGTTTAGTTTGAGAAACAGTCACCACAGGTCTCAACTGGCAGCTTCATTAAATAGTACCCAAGCAAAACACCATTCCAATCAACAGTGAAGAGGTTTAATTTCCAGGATGCTGACCTTCTAGGCAGAGTTGCAAAGAAAAGCCATATCTCAGACTGCCAATCTTAATATTCTGTTAGAGCCAGTTTGCGCTGTTCTGTGAAGGAAGTAGTATACAGCATTGTACGGCAACTTCAGTTTCTTGGTAATTTCCTCGCATGGAATAGCCTTCATTTCCAAACAAAAATAGACTGACGTAGTTTCAGAAGAGTTATTTGTTTCTGGCCATTTTGAGCCTGTAATCGAACTCCACACCAGATGTTGATGCTCCAGATAATTAACTAGTCTCAAGAAGGCCAGTTTTATTGCTTCTTTAATCAGCACAATTGTGTTTTCAGCCTTTGCTAACATAATTGCAGTGCGTTTGCAAACGATCAATTAGCCTTTTAAAATGATAAACTTGGATTAGCAAACACAACGTGCCATTGAACACAGACTAATGGTTGTTGATAATGACCTCTGCATTATGTAGATATTCCATTTTTAAAAAATCAGTTGCTTTAGCAACAGCACAGCTACTTCATAACATGAACAATACCTACACTGTATTTCTGATCAATTTGATGTTATTTTAAATGGACAAAAAATTTGGCTTTTCTTTCAAAACA
>NW_025538760.1:0-16840 GCF_020615455.1 Coregonus clupeaformis | reverse complement strand
GCGCTACTGTAACGATCCCAGTCTGAGTCGGGTCCTGTCTGTGGACTAGTTTTTCTGTTCGTGATCTCCAGTTTCCCGGAGGGTTCGGGAACGCTCCGGGGAGCTCTCTTGATTTCCTCACCTGCATCCCATCAGCAATCTGCACACCTGGTCCTGATCATCACCCTTCTTAGGCTCTGGCCTAACATCCATTCCCTGCCGGATCGGTTAGCCATGAACAGTAGGTTTACCAGAGTATCAGTCTTAGAGCCTAGCGTTAGTTTTGTTGTTTTTTTGCACCTTGTTGGTTTGTTGCTTACTTACCCCCGTTTTGTTCCATCTGCAGTCACCCGTCCGGAACCTTCATCCAACCTCTGCCTGGTGGTGAGCGGCCGCCGACCCAGGATGGGATCAACCACTGCACCCCCAACAACTAATCAACGCCGCCCGCTCTGTTCCCTGGATTATTCAGCATCACTCTTGAATTTGTAAATAAACACTCACCTTCGTTTCAACTTACCTTGTCCTGGTCTGCTTCTGGGTTCTGGCTTAGCATCTCGTGACAGAACGATCCGGCCAGTAATGAACCCAGCGGACCTGGACTCTGTTCGCCATGCCATTACCCAGCAGGAGAAGATGTTGGGCCATCATAGCACGTGTACTACAGGAGATCGCGTTGTCAGTTGGGAACCTTTCTCTACCCTTTCTGACGGAGGTCCAGAACCAACGCAAGTGTCCGGTGGAGGATCCACTACCGGTTTCACCCATCTCTAGCCTGCCGCTTCTGAAGCTGTGTCCTTCCGTGAGCCCAAGGTTCCGACGCCTGGATAAATATGAGAGGAGCTGGGAAGATGCCGTTTCCTTCCTTATGCAGTGTGGATTAGTGTTCGATCTACAGCCCCTACTCTTATGCCACAGACAAGGCTAGGATAGCCTTTGTGATTGAGTTGCTGCGTGGTCGAGCGCTGAGTGGGCTTCCAGCCGTTTGGGAACGACAGGATCCCTGCATGGCTTCATACCAGGGGTTCACGGCCGAGATGAGGAAGCTCTTCGACCATTCCGTCCGAGGGAGGGACGTCAGCTAGGCGCCTGTTTTCGCTTCGCAAGGAACTCGTAGCGTGGCCGACTTCGTGATCGAGTTCAAGACGTTGGCTGTGGGAGAGTGGGTGGAATGAGGAGGCTCTGCAAGCGGCCTTTTACCAGGGTCTGTCGGAGCAGCTCAAGGATGAGTTGATCTCCTATCCGGAGCCTAGTGACCTGGACAGCTTGGTAGCCTTGTCTATTCGGGTGGATAATCGAGTCCGAGAAGCCGAAGGAGGGAGAAGCAATGGGTTCCGTCCCAACCGATCAGCGTTCTCAGGTTCCAGTCGGGTCGTCAAACTGCGCGGCTCGCTAAAGTTGGGAGGAGACTTTTAGCGAGCCAGTTTCGACCTCTCAATACCTCTGTCAGACCCCGTTTCCCGGCTACCCTTATGAACAGGAATCAGAGCTTAGCGATTAACGCTTTTTCGATTCAGGTGCCGATGGAAGCTTTCTAGATGCGATTGTGGAACAGCTGGGGCTTTCCAAGGAGCAATTGCCGGGAAGCCATTGAAGCTACCACTCTGGACGGCAGTAGTCTGGCACGTATCACGATGAGGACTGAACCGGTTAAGATGCGGTTGTCGGGAATCATTCTGAGATGATTTCATTCTTCATTCTGCCGTCTTCCCATGTTCCTCTGGTCCTTGGATACCCCTGGCTGAAGGAACACAATCCCACGTTCGATTGGGTGACGGGCAAGGTAACGAGTTGGAGCCTTGATTGTCATGCTAACTGTCTCAAGACTGCCTGCCCCCATTCGGTTCCCAGTCAGGTGATTGAGGCTAAACCCCCAGATTTGTCCCTGGTTCCCGAGACATATCACGATTTGGGGGAAGTTTTCAGTAAGCAGAAGGCTCTGTCACTCCCTCCCCACCAGACCATATGATTGTGCCATCAACCTGTTCCCTGGAGCTGTCTACCCCAAGGGAAGGTTATACAGTATCTCCCGACCTGAACGTGAGGCTTTGGAGACCCTACATCAAGAGTCCCTAGCTGCTGGTCTCGATTCGTCCCTCGTCCACTCACCCCTGGGGGTCAGGATTCTTCTTTGTGGGTAAGAAGGATGGCTCTCTTCGACCGTTATTGATTATCGGGGTTGAATGACATCACGGTCAAGAACAAGTATCCCCTGCCCTTGATGAGTTCTGCCTTCGACTCCTTACAGGGTGCTACGGTGTTCACCAAGCTAGACCCACGTCAATGCGATCACATGGTCCGGATCAGAGAGGGGACGAGTGGTTGACGGGTTTCAATACACCGTGGGTCACTCGAGTATCAGGTGATGCCGTTGGACTGACCAATGCTCCAGCGGTATTCCAGAGTATGGTGAACGACGTCCTGAGAGATATGATCGGTCTCTTTGTGTTTGTTTACCTGGATGTAGCATTCTGATCTTCTCGAAGGAACCTTCCGACCACGTCCAGCATGTCCGGCAGGTTCTGCAGCGATTGTTGGAGAATCGCCTGTTCGTGAAGGCCGAAGTGCGAAGTTTCACGCCCACACCGACATCCTTTTCTCTGGGTACATCATCTCCAGGGAGAGATTAGGATGGACCAGGAGAAGGTTAGAGCGGTTCTGGAATGGGCCCAGCCCGGTACGAGATTGCAGCTCCAGAGATTTTTGGGTTCTGTAATTTCTACCGTAGATTCATCCGGGATTACAGCCGTGTGGCCGCTCCGCTAACTGCCTTGACTTCCAGTATCAGGACCTTCAAGTGGAATCCGGAGGCGGATCGAGCTTCTGGATTTGAAGAGGCTGATTGCACACGCTTACCGATTCTCTCTCAACCGGACACGGCCCGTCAGTTCGTCGTTGAAGTGGGACGCGTCTGATGTGGGAGTTGGCGCCAATCCTGTCGCAGCGATGCTCCACGGACAGTAAACTCCATCCCTGCGCCTACTACTCTCGCCTCTTCGCCTGCGGAGAGGAATTACGATGTGGGTAACCGGGGAGCTTCTCGCGGGTGAAACTTGCCTTGGAGGAGTGGCGCCACTGGTTGGAGGGGGCGGAGCAAACCGCTTATTGTCTGGACTGACCACAAGAATCTCGCTTACGTGCAATCGGCTAAACGTCTCAACTCCCCGTCAGGCCAGGTGGCGTTGTTTTTCGACGATTCAAGTTTCCCTGACGTTCCGACCTGGATCTAAGAACGGCAAAGGCGGGACGCCTTGTCCCGGATGTTCTCCAAGACGGAGGAGAGTGGGTCCAAGACCAGACATTCTCCCCGGAACTGCGTCGTGGGGAGCAGTTATGCTTCTTGGAAGATTGAGGAGGAGGTGCTTGGCGGCCCTTGACTCAGCCCCGGTCCTAACGGTCCACCCGGCCGAGGTTGTTTGTGCCTGAGTCGGTTCGTCCTGCTGTCCTCAAATGGTCCCACGCCAGCAAGATGGCTTGTCACCTGGCGTGGCTCGGACAATGGCGTTTTCTTCGCAGACGTTTTTTGGTGGCCTGCCATGGCCGAGGATACTCGGGGTTTTGTTGCTGCCTGTCCAGTGTATGCGCAGAATAAGAGTACCAATCGGCCCAGCTCTGGACCACTTCACCCCTTCCTATTCCCGCGACCATGAGTCGAATCTGGCCCTGGACTTCGTCACTGGGTTGCCCGGCTTCTGAGGGGAACACGGTCGTTCTGACTATCGTGGACAGATTCAGCAAGTTCGCCCCACTTTGTGCCAATTGCCGCTTCCTCTGCCTCGAGACGTCCGAGATCCTGGTTAGGAGGTTTTCAGGGTCCACGGTTTGCCCAGTGATATCAAGTTTCCGACCCGTGGCCCTCAAGTTTCCTCTGCTGTCTGGAAGTCCTTCTGTTTGGCCATTGGAGCTACAGTCAGTCTCACATCTGGTTTTCACCCCCCAATCCAATGGTCAGGCGGAGAGAGCCAACCAGAAGATGGAATCCACGCTACGCTGCCTGGTCTCGTCCAACCCCACCTCCTGGTCTCTCAGTTGCCTTGGGTTGAGTATGCCCACAATACTCTCCCTACATCTGCCACTGGGATGTCTCCCTTCCAGTGCCTGTATGGCTACCAACCTCCCTGTTCCTTCTCAGGAGAAGGAGCTCTCAGTGCCTTCTGTTCAGGCCCATATTCGCTGGTGCCACCGGACCTGGCATCGGGCCAGAAAGGCACTCCTTAGAGTTTCGGGACCGGTATCAGCTCCAGGCGAATCGTCGCCGGATCCCCGCTCCCACCTATACCATCGGAGATAGGGTCTGGTTGGCCACACGGGATCTTCCTTACGGACTGAGTCTAGGAAGTTGTTACAGTTCATTGGTCCGTTGGTGGTGGAGAAGGATGATCAATCCAGTGGCAGTTCGACTCAAACTACCGAGGACGCTCAGAGTCCATCCCACCTTTCATGTCTCCTGCCTCAAGCCTGTTTTCCCTCAGTCCTCTGTTGCCTCCCGCCTCCTCCTCCTCCTCCTCGGATGATCGGAGGTGGTCCTGCCTACACGGTGCGACGCATCATGGATTCCAGACGGCGGGGCCGGGGTTTCCAGTATCTCGTGGACTGGGAGGGGTATGGTCCTGAAGAGAGGAGTTGGATTCCCGCGGCGACAGATCCTAGATGCTGACCTCATCCGTGACTTCTACCGCCTCCATCCTGGCGCTCCGGGAGTCCGCCCGGTGGCGTTTCGTCGAGGGGGGGGTACTGTAACGATCCCGGCAGTCTGAGTCGGGTCCTGTCTGTGGACTAGTTTTTCTGTTCCGTGATCTCCAGTTTCCCGAGGGTTCGGGAACGCTCCGGGAGCTCTCTTGATTTCCGCTACCTGCATCCCATCAGCAATCTGCACACCTGGTCCTGATCATCACCCTTCTTAGGCTCTGGCCTAACATCCATTCCCTGCCGGATCGGTTAGCCATGAACAGTAGGTTTACCAGAGTATCAGTCTTAGAGCCTAGCGTTAGTTTTGTTGTTTTTGCACCTTGTTGGTTTGTTGCTTACTTACCCCGTTTTGTTCCATCTGCAGTCACCCGTCCGAACCTTCATCCAACCTCTGCCTGGTGGTCGGCGGCTGCCGACCCAGGATGGGATCAACCACTGCACCCCCAACAACTAATCAACGCCGCCCGCTCTGTTCCCTGGATTATTCAGCATCACTCTTGAATTTGTAAATAAACACTCACCTTCGTTTCAACTTACCTTGTCCTGGTCTGCTTCTGGGTTCTGGCTTAGCAACTCGTGACAGCTACTGTGATTCCCTGGCATCCTTCAGGCTTAAGTGTGAGGACAGACTGAGTGACAAATTGTCCATAGTAATGTGAATTTCTCTGTGGGGGCTGAGCAACTAAGAGTAGCCTTTTTCCTCGTTTCTGTCAATACAATGTATTTCTATAATTCACTAGGGTCTGACTCTCTCATTCCTGTTACAGTAACTTTACCAAAAACCTGTTGCCCAATCCAAGACACATACCATACGGTGTAAGTTCATTTTAGGGCCTGTATTTGCATTCCTTTTGTCCAGCATCTGCTGGCCTCTCTTTGTTTTGTGTCTGTTCCATTTCCTTTAGTTTTAGTCCTCTCCAAAGAGGGAAGCAGTTGTCAACGTAACCACAAGTGCCCCTGTTGAGTTTGTGTGCGTGTGTGTATGTGTGTGTGTGTGTGTGTGTGTGCGTGCGTCTGGTCTTCAGGGTGATGTGATAAATATTTATTTCCGGAACAGTAGAGGGAGTGTGGGTGCTGGAGTGTCTCTGAAGGAGCACACTGGGGGAATTGGCCACTGTTGCTCCTCTAGTAGACACATACACACACACAAACACACGCACATACACACTCCTCAATGGATCAGGATGGATTGTGCAGGCAGTCTCCTGCTTTACAGTATGGCTGAGTGAGACCTGAGTGCCTCCTCCCAAGGGGGCCCTCAATATCTGTTATGGGAGGGTGTGGATGCTGCTGCTATGTGCCAGTCAATTTTAATCCTATAAAACTGTCTCCATTCTCTTTGAAAGCATGCATGCCTCCATATATATATATAACCCTCCTCTTTTTACAATTAACTCTGAAATAGAATTATGAATCATGTAAGAAGCGATACATGAGAACAAAGGAAAGTCTGAGACATTTATCCTGCCAGGGGATGGCTATGAAATTCACCCACTTTAAAGTGCCCATCCAGCAGTTGTTTTCTTATACAGTTATTTATTTATGTACAGTATACATAAATATCTTCTACATTATTCATGCATTACTCAACATAGTAATATACAGTGCTTTGAGAAAGTTATGATAACCCTTGACTTATTCCACATTTGTTGTGTTACAGCCTGTTACAGTCTCTCAACCATCTACATATAATACCCCATAATGACAAAGTGGAAACCTGTTTATAGAAATGTTTGCAAATGTATTGAAAATTAAATACAGAAATATCTAATTTACATAAGTATTCACACCCCTGAGTCAATAATTTGTAGAAGCACGCTTGGCAGCAATTACACCTTGAGTCATTCTGTGTACACTACCAGTCAAAAGTTTGGACACTCCTTCAAGGGTTTTTCTTTATTTTTACTATTTTTTACATTGTTGAATAATCAAAATTATGAAATAACACATATGGAATCATGTAGTAACCAAAAAAGTGTTAAACAAATCAAAATATATTTGAAATTTGAGATTCTTCAAATAGCCACCCTTTGCCTTGATGACAGCTTTGCACACTCTTGGCATTCTCTCAACCAGCTTCATGAGGTAGTCACCTGGAATGCATTTCAATTAACAGGTGTGCCTTGTTAAAAGTAAATTTGTGGAATTTCTTTCCTTCTTAATGCGTTTGAGCCAATCAGTTGTGTTGTGACAAGGTAAGGGGGGTATACAGAAGATATACCTATTTGGTAAAAGACCAAGTCCATATTATGGCAAGAACAGCTCAAATAAGCAAAGAGAAACGACAGTCCATCATTACTTTAAGACATGAAGGTCAGTCAATACGGAGAACTTTGAAAGTTTCTTCAAGTGCAGTCGCAAAAAACATCAAGCGCTATGATAAAACTGGCTCTTTTGAGGACAGCCACAGGAATGGAATACCCAGAGTTACCTCTGCTGCAGAGGATAAGTTCATTAGAGTTACCAGCCTCAGAAATTGCAGCCAAAATAAATGCTTCACAGAGTTCAAGTCACAGACACATCTTAACATCAACTGTTCAGAGGGGACTGGGTGAATCAGGCCTTCATGGTCGAATTGCTGCAAAGAAACCACTACTAAAGGACACCAATAAGAAGAAGAGACTTGCTTGGGCCAAGAAACACGAGCAATGGACATTAGACCGGTGGAAATTTGTCCTTTGGTCTGGAGTCCAAATTGGAGATTTTTGGTACCAACCGCTGTGTCATTGTGACACGCAGTGTGGGTGAACGGATGATCTCCGCATATGTAGTTCCCACCGTAAAGCATGGAGGAGGAGGTGTTATATGGTGTGGGGGTGCTTTGCTGGTGACACTGTCTGTGATTTATTTAGAATTCAAGGCACACTTAACCAGCATGGCTACCACAGCATTCTGCAGCGATATGCCATCCCATCTGGTTTGGGCTTAGTGGGACTACATTTTGTTTTTCAACAGGACAATGTCCCAACACACCTCCAGGCTGTGTAAGGGCTATTTGACCAATAATGAGAGTGATGGAGTGCTGCATCAGATGACCTGGCCTCCACAATCCCCCGAACTCAACCCAAATGAGATGGTTTGGGATGAGTCGGACCGCAGAGTGAAGGAAAAGCAGCCACCAAGTGCTGAGCATATGTGGGAACTCCTTCAAGACTGTTGGAAAAGCATTCCAGGTGAAGCTGGTTGAGAGAATGCCAAGCTGTCATCAAGGCAAAGGGTGGCTATTTGAAGAATCTCAAATATAAATATATTTTGATTTGTTTAACACTTTTTTGGTTACTACATAATTCCAAATGTGTTATTTCATAGTGTTGATGTCTCCACTGTTATTCTACAATGTAGAAAATAGTAAAAATAAAGAAAAACCCTTGAATGAGTAGGTGTGTCCAAACTTTTGTCTGGTACTGTAAGTCTCTAAGAGCAATATTTGCCCATTATTCTTTTCAAAATTCTTCAAGATCTGTCAAATTGGTTGTTGATCATTGCTAGAGAACCATTTTCAGATCTTGCCATAGATTTTCAAGCAGATTTAAGTCAAAACTGTAACTCTGACACTCAGGAACATTCACTGTCTTCTTGGTAAGCAACTCCAGTGGAGATTTGGCCTTGTGTTTTAGGTGATTGTCCTGCTGAAAGGTGAATTAATCTCCCAGTTTCTAGTGGAAAGCAGACTGAACCAAGTTTTCCTCTAGGATTTTGCCTGTGCTTAGCTCCATTCCGTTTCTTTTGTATCCTGAAAAACTCCCCAGTCCTTAACGATTACAAGCATACCCATAATATGATGCAGTCACCACTATGCTTGATAATATGGAGAGTGGTACTCAGTAATGTGTTGTATTGGATTTGCCCCAAACATAACACTTTGTATTCAGGACAAAAAGTGAATTGCTCCATGCAACTTATTATGTGACTTGTTAAGCGAAGTTTTACTCCTTAACTTATTTTGGCATGCCATATCAAAGCGGTTGAATTCTTATTGACTCAAGACATTTAAGCTATTCATTTTTTATTAATTTGTAAAATATTTGAAAAACAATTCCACTTTGACGTTTATATGAGAATCTTGTGCCTGAATGTTTGGTTACTCAGGATATTCTCACTTGAAAACAAAGTCTGGAAGAGCACTTACTTATGGGATAGGAACCATGAAGTCTTGTTATGCTGTGGTTGGTTTTCCATTTAAAAAGGTCCACAAAAACCTAAGCCCTCCCATTCCCAGTCTCTCCAACCCTCTTTTCCCACTGTTGGTTTCCCAATGGGACATTCACAATGACAAATCTTCCCAGCGCCATATGGGCCAAATCCTATAGTGGAGGAGGACGAAGCTCAAAGAGGTGTGTTTGCTCCCAACGCCTCCATCCTAGCCTGAACAAATTACACACATTAGTTGCTATTGGACAAAGTCCCAGCTAAAGAATGGGACTTCTTTAGGGGACAAACGTGGAGGGGTGGAGGGGGAAACAAACCACAGTAGTCCCCTGTAGCTCAGTTGGTAGAGCATGGCGCTTGCAACCGCAGGGTTGTGGGTTCGTTTCCCACGGGGGGCCCGTATGAAAAATGTATGCATTCACTAACTGTAAGTCGCTCTGGATAAGAGCGTCTGCTAAAAAAAAAATTACTAAGAAGACGCTCCTGTTTTGCATTGCAATAGGCTGATACGAGCAGGCTAGCTGGATGAAGTCATGGGGCTGGCTAGCCATCAAACAGAACAGACAGAATGTGAATGTGTGGAGGGCTGGAGGGCTGGAGGCTGGTCCGGGGTGAGGATGGGGCTGTGGCTGGGCCTAGCCAGCCCATGGTCCATGGATAATTGTTTTTGGAGAGAGAATGCCCAGGCCAGCCTGTTCTCAGCCATTGAAGTCTGGAGGCGCTGCCTGTTTAGAAGCCATTCAGCCAGAGGCAGAATAAGAATGGTCCCTCAATTGAACCTTCCAGAATATGAGAAAAGAAAGCCTGAAAGAAAGGATGGAAGGAGGAATTTCGTTATTGGATTCCTCCTTTTCCCAGAGAGAGTGTGACCGAGGCTGCTAAACACTTAAATGAAAGGAGGTATTGAGTCCACTGCTACTATTGAGGAAACCTTGATTCTGTTTTGTATCTTCTCAGGGGAGTTGTAGTCCATAGTGAAAATACAATCAAAAAATACATGGCGACATAAAACCAGCTTTACCACACACAACTATGTTAGTACTCTTACTTAATAAACAGAAAGAGCAGTTCATAACACATAGTAACCTAGGTCAGGGTTAGCTTTTTGCTTACCTCCTATTGATTCTCAATAGACCTCCATGTTTACCGCTTGGTCTTTATTGCCCTCTAATCCAATAGGGTTCAGACTCAGCATAGCAGGGTGTTGCTAATGACCATGTCCCTACTGCTAATATTGAATTAGCAGGTTTTAACTTACCTACTCTGGTCTCTATAAACACTTTGCTCTCAATGTCCTGGACCTAAAATCGAATTGGTTAATGTCACAGTGATATATGGACTAAATCAATGGCATTTCTTATAAACAGTGCACCTCACTAGGGCTGTGGCGGTCATGAAATTTTGTCAGCCGGTGATTGTCAAGCAAATAACTGCCAGTCTCACAGTAATTGAAAGTTAATTAACATAAACACATTTAGCATCTCCTGGTGTCACGATCGTCAAAAGGAGTAGACCAAGGCGCAGCGTGGAATGCGTACATCTTTTATTAGAGTACTTACACAACTAACAAAACAACAAAACGAAACGTGAAGTCCTCGGTTAACAAACAAACCAACACGGAACAAGATCCCACAATACACTGTGCCAAACAGGCTGCCTAAGTATGGTTCCCAATCAGAGACAACAAGCAACAGCTGATTCTCGTTGCCTCTGATTGAGAACCACCCCGGCCAACATAGATACACATGAACTAGATCCTAACATGGAAACACAAACACATAGAATCTACACACCCTGGCTCAACATATAAGAGTCCCAGAGCCAGGGCGTGACACCTGGCTTCCACTCATAGCCTACAAGCCACCGATGCAGACCTTTGGAACATCTACATAAAAAAGTATAATAAATCTGTTTAATATAGCCTACACCATCACAATAAATCCATTATTTATTTTAGACAGGTCTAAAGAAACATGATATGAAGAAAATGTAGACTTATTTCAGAAGAACAGAATAGCATACTCTGAGTTGTCCTTATGTTAGGCCCTGATATGGCTATGCCATATGGCTGTGCGCTACACTAGTTCATTTAGCAGACAAGATTTGCTTAGAATTCCGTGGCATACTTGTTTATTATTTTATAGTATGAAGAATACAATTGAACATAGCTGAATAAAATAGAAAGGGTATTTTCTACAAACGATTTCCAAGGAAGTTGTCATGAGCCCTCTCACTCCACCGGGTTACCACCTTAATTTGTTTCCACTATCTTCCACTCTGCTCACCTCCCTCTCTCTACTCAGCCTAACTAGCTCCACCTGTCCCTGCTCTGCTCGGCTCTAATTACTCTGCCAGCTGCGCTGCATTACCCACTAACCTCTCCCAGTATTTAAGGCCCTGTCTTTCAGCTCTCCGGTGTCAGATCGTCTGCAAAGCTCACACCCGGAACCTGTTTGCTCGCGCTTCTGGCTCACCCTGGTTTTGTGACTCGGACCTGCCTGTTTTTGGATACTCTTCTGCCTCAGGAGATCCAGACCTGCTTCTGCCATTACGACTCCTGACTACTCTTCAATCCCGGTAACTCTGACCGCCTTCTGCCTTGCTACTACGTATTTTGGATTTCCCTTGAACTGTACTGCTGCCTGGTTTCATTCCGCCTGTTGTGTCTGTTCTCCCCCCAGGACTTCTGGACCACCCACCACCGGCTTCATAGGGCCGCATCGCTGCCACTGGGGGCACAGACCCAGCGCATTGGACGGGATCCCTGTTACCCCTGGAGCCTTCATTCACTCCCTACTTCCCTTTTCCTTAAGTTTAATAAACTTTCTGGTGTGACGAATTGTGGTCCTCTGGTCGTCTGTCTGAATCGTGACAGTACGATCTGACCATTATGGACTCAGCGCACACTTTCCCCGACATGGAAACCGATGAGCATGAGCAGCAGTTCCAGCAGCAGCAACAACAACTCGCCATGATCATTCAACTCCTCCACCAACCTTACCCCAGCCAGTCTGCCCACCAGCCCAGCCCCCCGAGTTACCTGCCCCGGTCATTGCAGCCGCTGCTCGGAACCCAAGATTGGAAACCAGCGGTTCAACGCGATTCAACCCAGGTCCGGCCATTCCTGACTAGCTGCCCGACTTCTTCTCCTTGCAGCCAAGGACCTTCGCCACGGAGGGGCTAAGTTGGGTATGCCATCACTCACCTGACGGGCCGAGCTCGACTCTGGGGAACAGTGCAGAGTTCGAACGTCAAACCCCCGCATGTGCAACCTTCGACCTGTTTGCTGAGGAGATGCTGAAGGTGTTTGACCTGGATTCACCCACCGCAGAGCGTCTCGTGAACTGTTCAGTATTCGACAAGGCAGACGCTACAGTCAGACCATTCCATCGACTTCCGAACCCTGGCTAGACGAAGTTCTTGGAACACACCATCGTTGGTGGGACGCGTTCTTCCATAGTTTGGCTGACTATATCAAGGGCGAGTTGGTCTCCCAGGAACTGCCTTCCACTCTTGATGAAGCCATCGCACTGACTGTCAGGATCGACAGAAGGATACAGACCCGTCGTCGTGAGGGGGGGCGCGCCAAGGTCCACCTACTACCGGCATTCGGAGAGATCCGACTGGGCTCCTGTCATCTACTGCCACTCACCCAGGTCAGCTTGATCAGTCTGAGCCTATGGAGATTGGGCGAGCCTCCCTCACTCCTGCAGAGCGCCAGCGCCGCTCACCTCAAACCTCTGCCTCTATTGTGGAGGTGATGGACATCGTGTGGTAACCTGCCCTTTAAAGGGCCGGGAAGCTCACAGGACGTAGGGGGAGTCCGGTTGAGTTCAATGACCATCCCAGTCCTCCGACCGCAAACCCCTGCTGCAAGTTCACCTCCGCCTCTGACTCAACTCACCCTGGCTGCTCTGGTGGATTCTGGCGCCCGAAGCCAACATAATGGACATCAAGCTGGCACGCCAACTGGGACTGGAGAACCTCCGTTTGACACCTCCTATTCCTGCCCGGGCACTGGACGGACAATTTACTCGGATCGGTCACTCATGTCACGGCCCCCGGTCTCGATGGGTCTGTCCGAAACCATCAAGAAACTATCCAGTTTCACTGCTCCCCCTCTCCAGGCCAACCCCTCATCCTGGGTTACCCATGGCTCCGCCTGGCACAGCCCCTCAGCTCGACTGGGTGACCGGGTGATCAGGGAGTGGGGAGAGGACTGCCACCGAACCTGCCTGCTTGCTGCCGCATACCCCCTCGGCCAGTACCTACTAACTCCGCTCCTGACCTCTCCAATGTCCCAGAATGCTACCATGGTCTCAGAGGGTGTTTAACAAAGCAAGAGCCACATCTCTGCCCCCTCACCCGACCGTACGACTGTGCCATCGACCTCCTCCCTGGAACAGCTCCCTCCAAGGGGTCGTCTTTATTCGTTGTCTGCTCCTGAAAGAAAGTCCATGAGAGGACTACATCAATGGCTCTCTGTCCGCAGGATTAATCCGTTCATCTTCATCTCCTGCTGGTGCTGGCTTCTTCTTTGTGGGGAAGAAGGACGGATCTCTTCGCCCCTGCATCGACTACAGGGGACTCACGACATCACAGTGAAGAACCGTTACCCTCTGCCTCTGCTCACCTCTGCTTTTGAGTTGCTCCAGGGAGCCACTGTTTTTACCAAGTTGGATCTCAGAAACGCTTACCACCTAGTGCGGATCCGGGGAGGGAGATGAATGGAAAACCGCATTCAATACACCAACAGGCCACTACGAGTATCTGGTTGTGCCTTTTGGCCTCACCAATGCTCCTGCTGTGTTCCAGGCTCTCAGTGAATGATGTACTGCGGGACATGTTAAACAAGTTTGTCTTCGTTTACCTGGATGACATCTAATTTACTCCAGAAACCTGTCTGAACACACCCGCCATGTCCAGCAAGTCCTTCATCGTCTTCTGGAGAATTCCCTCTACGCCAAGGCAGAGAAATGTGAGTTTCACGTCAAGACAGTGGCCTTCCTGGGGGTACATAGTGGCAGAAGGAAGTATCCAAATGGATCCTGCCAAAGTATCAGCAGTCACTTCATGGCCAGTTCCGGAGAACAGAAAGAAGCTGCAACAGTTTCTGGGGTTTGCTAACTTCTATAGGAAGTTTATCCGGGAACTACAGTACCGTTGCTGCCCCTCTCACTGCTCTAACCAGCACCAAGCAACCCCTTCACCTGGACCCCAGCAGCCGACAAAGCCTTCAGTACCCTCAAGGTGAGGGTTCACCTCCGCTCCCCATCCTCCAGATGCCTGATGTGGACTGGCAATTCATTGTGGGAGGTGGGACGCCTCGGATGTGGGAGTTAGGGCTGTGATTTCTCAGTGGGCTGCGGAGGATAGGAAGCTCCATCCCTGTGCCTTTTTCTCACGTCGGTTGTCCCCTCTGAGTGCAATTACGACATAGGGAACCGTGAGCTGCTGGCTGTGAAGCTTGCCTTGGAGGAGTGAGCGTCACTGGCTGGAGGGTCCACCATTCCATTTCTCGTTTGGACCGATCATAAGAACTTGGAGTACATCCGACGGCCAAACGGTTGAACTCCAGGCAGTCCCGCTGGGCCCTGTTCTTCACCAGGTTTAATTTCACTCTGTCATACCGGCCTGGATCACGCAACACCAAGCCAGACGCCCTCTCCCGTCAATTCCAGAAGGATGACACCCCCTCCAAGGACCCTGTGTCGATTCTGCCAGAGTCCCTGCATCGTTGCAGCTCTGACCTGGGCTGTTGAGGAACAGGTGCTGGAGGCTCTCCGTAACCAGCCAGGTCCCAGCACTTGCCCAGTGACCGCTTCTTTTGTCCCCCGAAGACCTGAGGTCCCAGGTCATTCAGTGGGGACATGACTCCCAGCCTAGCTTGTCACCCTGGCTCCACCCCGCACTTACAACCTGCTCGCCCAGAGGTTCTGGTGGCCCTCTCTGAGGAAGGATGTACGGGAATTCGTCCAAGCCTGCCCCATCTGCAACCAACACAAGTCGTCCTGCCGCCCCCCAGCCGGATTGCTGCAGCCCCTGCCTGTGCCCAGACGTCCCTGGTCTCACATCGCCCTTGACTTTGTCACGGGGCTGCCCCCTTCAAGTGGCATGACCGTCATTCTCACCATCGTTGACCGTTTCAGCAAGATGGCACACTTCATTCCCCTCCCCAAGCTCCCAACCGCCAAGGAGACCGCCCAGTGGTCCTGGAACACGTCTTCCCGGATCCACGGACTGCCAAGGGATGTTGTTTCTGACCGTGGTCCACAATTCTCTTCCGCTTTTGGAAGGAGTTCTGTCACCTGCTGGGAGCCACAGTCAGTCTGACTTCCGGATTCCATCCCCAATCCAATGGGCAGTCAGAGCGGGCTAATCAGGAGCTCGAGAAGGCGCTGCGATGCATGACTTCACGCAACCCCCACTCCTGGTCGCAGCAATTGACATGGGTGGGTCGCACACAATTCTCTGACCTGCTCTGCCATCGGTATGTCCCCCTTTCCAATGTGTTTATGGATACCAGCCTCCTCTATTTGCCAGCCAGGAGGAGGAGGTTACTTGCCCATCTGCACTTGCTTTTGCCCGTCGATGTCGCCGCACCTGGTCACAAGAAGCCCGAGCCACACTCCTCAGGTCCGTTGCCAGCTACACTACCGGGGCCAACCGTCGGAGAATTCCTGCTCCCACCCCTACCATGTTGGTCAAAGGGTGTGGTTGTCATCGAAGAACCTGCCACTCAGGGTGGAGTCGCAGAAGCTGGCACCTCGGTTCATTGGCCCATTCCCTATCATAAGAGTGATTAGCCCAACTGCTGTCCGGCCTCCAACTGCTCTAATTCCCTGAGGGTGCACCCCACTTTCCATGTGTCTAAGATTAAGCCCATCCATGAGAGTCCGCTGGTCCCTGCTGCGCCTGGTCCTCCTCCTCCACGGCTCGTCGATGGTGGTCTGGTTTTACACCGTCCGCCGCCTGCTTCGGTCCAGACGGAGGGTAGGGGTCTCCAGTACCTCATTGACTGGGAGGGCTATGGACCTGAGGAAAGGACCTGGGTGCCAGCTAGTCGGATTGTGGATAGGACTCTCATCACCGCTTTCCACCAACGGCATCCTGATCAACCTGCAATCCGTAGGGGCCGCCCCAGAGGGTCCCTTAACCGTCCGGCCCGCTCGGCTTCCTGTCCTGTGCCTGATCCTGTCTCGGGACCTGTCCCATCTCCCGACCACGGCCCTCCGGCTTCCTCCCGAGGATGAGGACGTTCACTCGGACCGCTCGGGAGGAGTTCCAGCCCTCCTCCGGCTCCCCTCCTCCGCCCCGGCGTGGTGTTGCTCTTGGGACTTCTGGGGCCGTCCTGGGGTTCTGTCATGAGCCCTCTCACTCCACCGGGTTACCACCTTAATTTGTTTCCACTATCTTCCCTCTGCTCACCTCCCTCTCTCTACTCAGCCTAACTAGCTCCACCTGTCCCTGCTCTGCTCGGCTCTAATTACTCTGCCAGCTGCGCTGCATTACCCACTAACCTCTCCAGTATTTAAGGCCCTGTCTTTCAGCTCTCCGGGTGTCAGATCGTCTGCAAAGCTCCACACCCGGAACCTGTTTGCTCGCGCTTCTGGCTCACCCTGGTTTTGTGACCCCGGACCTGCCTGTTTTTTGGATACTCTTCTGCCTCAGGAGATCCAGACCTGCTTCTGCCATTACGACTCCTGACTACTCTTCAATCCCGGTAACTCTGACCAGCCTTCTGCCTTGCTACTACGTATTTTGGATTTCCCTTGAACTGTACTGCTGCCTGGTTTCATTCCGCCCTGTTGTGTCTGTGTCTCCCCCAGGACTTCTGGACCACCCACCACCGGCTTCATAGGACGCATCGCTGCCACTGGGGGCACAGACCCAGCGCATTGGACGGGATCCCTGTTACCCCTGGAGCCTTCATTCACTCCCTACTTCCCTTTTCCCTTAAGTTTAATAAACTTTCTGGTGTGACGCACATTGGGTCCTCTGGTCGTCTGTCTGAATCGTGACA
>NW_025538759.1:0-16840 GCF_020615455.1 Coregonus clupeaformis | reverse complement strand
TTTCCACCTGCCTGCCCACTCTCTCTCTACTCAGCCTAACTAGCTCCACCTGTCCCTGCTCTGCTCGGCTCTAATTACTCTGCCAGCTGCGCTGCATTACCCACCAACCTCTCCCAGTATTTATAGCCCTGTCTTTCAGCCTCCTGTGTCAGATCGGTCTGCAAAGCCCACACCCGAACCTGTTTGCTCGCGCTTCTGGCTCACCCTGGTTTTGTGACCCCGGACCTGCTCATTTTTGATACTCTTCTGCCTTCAGGAGACTCCAGACCTCCGCCATTACGACTCCTGACTACTCTTCAACTCGCAACTCTGACCAGCCTCTGCCTTGCTACTACGTATTTTGAATTTCCCTGAACTGTACTGCTGCCTGGTTTCATTCCGCTCACAAAGCTGCTCCTCCTCCCCCAAGGACTTCTGGACCACCAACCACCGCCATCGGACGTGACGCTGCCACTGGGGAGGCACAGACTCATAACACTGACGGGATAACCCCTGAGCCTTCTACTCACTCCTACATCCCTTTCCTGTTTAAATAAACTTTCTGGTGTGACGCAATTGTGGTCCTCTTGTCGCCTGTCTGAACCGTGACAGTACGATCTGACCATTATGGACTCAGCGCACACTTCCCCGACATGGAAACCGAAGAACTGAGCACCCCACCGCCTTACAAGCACGCCTGAAACACACTGAGAGAGAGCTAGTCGCATGAGCGGGGGAAGCATATCACCTCTCTGCCAGGTCAAGTACCAACAGCAATCAGCAGTTCCAGCAGCACCAGCAGCAGTCCCAGCAGCAGCAACAACAACTCCACAATGATATTCAACTCCTCACCAACCTGACCCCAGCCAGTCTGCCCACCAGCCCTGCCCCCGAGTTACCTGCCCCGGTCATTGCAGCCGCTGCTCCGGGAACCCGAAGATTGGGAAACCTGCAGCGGTTCAACGGCGATTCTACCTAGGTCCGCCATTCCTGACTAGCTGCTTCGACTTCAGTTCTCCTTGTAGCCAAGGACCTTCACACGGAGGGGGCTAAGGTTGGGTATGCCATCACTCACTGACGGCCTGAGGCTCGACTTGGGAACAGCAGAGTTCTAATGCCAAACCCCCGCATGTGCAACCTCTCACTGGGCTTGCCGAGAGATGCTGGAAGGTGTTTGACCTGATTCACCAACCGCAGAGGCGTCTCTCGTGAACTGTCTAGTATTCGACAAGGCAGACGACAGTCGCAGACCATTCCATCACTCAACCCCGGCTAGACGGTTTTCGGAACACACCATCGCTGGTGGACGCCGCTTTCTTCCATAGTTTGGCTGACTCATATCAAGGACGGTGCTGGTCTCCCATGAACTGCCTCTCTCCACTCTTGATGAAGCTAATGTGGAACTGACTGTCAGGACTGACAGAGGATACAGACCCGTCAGCCGTGAGAGGGGGCGCTAAGGTCCACCTACCACTGGCATTCGAGAGATCCGACTGCCTCATGTCATCTACTGCCACTCACCCAGTTCAGCTTGGATCAGTTCGAGCCTATGGGAGATTGGGCCAGCCTCTCTCACTCCTGCAGAGCGCCAGCGACGCCCACCTCAAAACCTCTGCCTCTATTGGGTGGAGGTGATGGACATCGGTGGTAACCTGCCCTTTATAAAGGGCCGAAGCTCACCGGCATAGGGGGAGTCCGTTGAGTTCAATGACCATCCAGTCCTCCGACCGCAAACCCCTGCTGCAAGTTCACCTCCGCCTCCTGACTCCAACTCACACCCTGGCTGCTCTGGTGGATTCTGCGCCTGAGCCAACATAATGGACATCAAGCTGGCACGCCCAACTGGGACTGAAGAACCTCCGCTTGACACCTCCTATTCCTGTCCGGGGCACTGGACGACACTACATCAGGATCGGTCATCGCCATGTCACGCCCCGGTCTCGGAGCGGGGTCTGTCCGGAAACCATCAAGAAACTATCCAGCTTCACCTGCCCTCCCCTCTCCAGGCCAACCCCTCATCCTGGGTTACCCACGCCGCCCTCGCACAACCCTCAGCTCGACTGGGTGACCGGGTGACCAGGAGTGGGGAGAGTGACTGCCACCGAACCTGCCTGCTTGCCGCACGCACCACCCCCTCGGCCAGTACCTCCACTAACTCCGCTCCTGACCCCTTCAATGACCCTGTGTCGATTCTGCCAAGTCCCCGCATCGTTGTAGCTCTGACCTGGGCTGTTGAGGAACAGGTGCTGGAGGCTCTCCGTAACCAGCCAGGTCCCAGCACTTGCCCAGCTGACCGCTCTTTTGTCCCCGAAGACCGAGGTCCTAGGTCAGCTCAGTGGGGGACATGACTCCCGCCTAGCTTGTCACCCTGGCTCCACCCCGCACTGCCAACCTGCTCAGCCCAGAGGTTCTGTGGCCCTGGAGAAGTTGATGGTAATGCCGGAGGATCAAGGTCCCCGATCTGCGTAACCAACACAAGCCGCCCTGCCAGCCCCCAGTCGGGATTGTTGCAGCCTCCTGCCGGCCCAGAGTCCGCAGCCCCGCTGCGCTTGTCCTCTCCTCCACGGCTCGGGCCGATGGTGGTCTGGCCTACACCGCCCGCGCCTGCTTGTGGTCCAGACGGAGGGGTAGGGGTCTCAGTACCTTAGACTGGGAGGCCTATGGACCTGAGGAAAGGACCTGGGTGCCAGCTAGTCGATTGTGGATGGACTCTATCACCGCTTTCCACCACCGGCATCCTGATCAACCTGCAATCCGTAGGGGCCGCCTTCCAGAGAGGTTCTAACCGCCCTCCCGGCGGCTGAAGCCTGTCCAGTGTGCCTGATCCTGTCTCGGGACCTGTCCCATCTCCCCGACCACGGCCCCCCGGGGCCCTCCGTAGGATGAGGACGTTCGCTCGGACCGCTCGGGAGGAGCTCCAGCCCTCCTCCGGCCGGCTCTTCCGGCCCGGCGTGGTGTTGCTCTTGGGACTTCTGGGGCCGGGCACCCTTGGGGGGGTTTGTCATGAGCCCTCTCACTCCACTGCGTTACCACCTGAGTTGTTTCCACTTGCCACCACTCTCTCTCTACTCAGCCTAACTAGCTCCACCTGTCCCCGCAAGTGCTCTGCTCGGCTCTAATTACTCTTGCCAGCTGCGCCTGCACTACCTACCAACCTCTCCCAGCATTTATAGCCCTGTCTTTCAGCTCTCCTGTGTCAGATCGCCTGCAGAAGCCCACACCCGGAACCCGTTTGCCCGCGCTTCTGCCCCACCCTGGTTTTGTGACCCCTTGGTTTTTGGATACTCTTCTGCCTCAGGAGATCCAGACCTGCTTCTGCCATTACGACTCCTGACTACTCTTCAATCCCGGTAACTCTGACCAGCCTTCGCCTTGCTACTACGTATTTTGGATTTCCCCTTGAACTGTACTGCTGCCTGGTTTTCATTCCGCCCCGTTGTGTCTGTCTTTCCTCCCCCCCAGGGACTTCTGGACCACCAACCACCGCGTCATCGGACGTCGCTGCCACATGGGGGGAGGCACAGACCCAGCACATCGGACGGGATAACCCTGGAGCCTTCACTCACCCCCTACATCCCTTCTAAGTTTAAATAAACTTTCTGGTGTGACGTAATTGTGGTCCTCTTTGTCGTCTGTCTGAACCGTGACAAAATTGGTGCATTCACCTTACAGCCGTGGGATGGGGGTTGTGGTTAGGGGGTAGAAGGACTACTTTATCCCTATCCCAGGTATTCCTTAAAGAGGTGTGGTTTTCTCCGGAAGGTGGTGAGTGACTCCGCGGTCCTGGCGTCGTGAGGGGAGCTTGTTCCACCATTGGGGGTGCCAGATCACGAACAGTTTTGACTGGGCTGAGCGGGAACCATGCTTCCGCAGGAGGTAGGGGAGCCAGCAGGCCAGAGGTGGATGAACGCAATGCCTCGTTTGGGTGTAGGGACTGATCAGAGCCTGAAGGTACGGAGGTGCCGTTCCCCTCACAGCTCCGTAGGCGAAGCACCATGGTCTTGTAGCAGATGCGAGCTTCCGAACTGGAAGCCAGTGGAGTGTGCGGAGGAAGCGGGGGTGACGTGAGAGAATTGGGAAGGTTGAACACCAGACGGGCTGCATTCTGGATGAGTTGTAGGGGTTTAATGGCACAGGCAGGAGAGCCCAGCCAACAGCGAGTTGCAGTAAATCCAGACGGGAGATGACAAGTGCCTGGATTAGGACCTGTCCCGCTTCCTGTGTAAGGCAGGGTCGTATCTCCGAATGTTGTAGAGCATGAACCTACAGGATCGGGTCACCGCCTTGATGTTAGTGCAGAACGACAGGGTGTTGTCCAGGGTCACGCTAAGGCTCTTCGCAGAACTCTGGGAGGAGCACGGAGTTGTCAACCGTGATGGCGAGATCATGGAACAGGCAGTCCCTTCCCGGGAGGAAGAGCAGCTCATCCCTCACCAGTGGTGAGAGCACGTGAATCTTGCGGAGACAGCTTCGCCACGCCACTTGGTAGGAACGACCGGTCAGGTAGGACGCAATCCAAGAGTGAGCCGCGCGCGGAGATGCCCAGCTCGGAGAGGGTGGAGAGGAGGATCTGATGGTTCACAGTATCAAAGACAGCAGACAGGTCTAGAAGGACAAGAGCAGAGGAGAGAGAGTTAGCTTTAGCAGTGCGGGAGAGCCTCCGTGACACAGAGAAGAGCAGTCTCAGTTGAATGACCAGTCTTGAAACCTGACTGGTTTGGGATCAAGAAGGTCATTCTGAGAGAGATAGCAAAGAGAGTTGGCTAAAGACGGCACGCTCAATAGTTTTGGAGAGAAAAGAAAGAAGGGATACTGGTCTGTAGTTGTTGACATCAGAGGGATCGAGTGTTGGTTTTTTGAGAAGGGGGTGCAACTCGCTCTTGAAGACGGAAGGACATAGCCAGCGGTCAAGGATGAGTTGATCAGCGAGGTGAGGTAAGGGAGAAGGTCACCGGAGATGGTCTGGAGAAGAGAGGAGGGAATGGTGGAAGCCGGGCAGGTTGTTGGGCGGCCTCGTCACAAGTCGCAAGATTTTATCTGGAGAGAGAGGGGAGAAAGAAGCCAAAGCATAGGGTAGGGCAGTGAGCAGGACCAGCAGTGTCATTTGACTTAACAAACGAGGATCGGATGTCGCTCAACCTTCTTTTCAAAATGGTTGACGAAGTCATCCACAGAGAGGGAGGGGGGGGAGGATTCAGCAGGGAGGAGAATGTGGCAAAGAGCTTCTTAGGGTTAGAGGCAGATGCTTGGAATTTAGAGTGGTAGAAAGTGGCCTTAGCAGCAGAAACAGATGAAGAAAATGTAGAGAGGAGGGAGTGAAAAGATGCCAGGTAGCAGGGAGTCTAGTTTTCTTCCATTTCCGTCAGCTGCCCGGAGCTCTGTTCTGTGAGCTCGCAATGAGTCATCAAGCCACGGAGCTGGAGGGAGGACCGAGCCGGCCGGGAGGATAGGGGACATAGAGAGTCAAAGGATGCAGAAAGGGAGGAGAGGAGGGTTGAGGAGGCAGAATCAGAGATTGGAGGAGAAGGATTGAGCAGAGGGAAGAGATGATAGGATGGAAGAGGAGAGAGAAGCGGGAGAGAGAGAGCTAAGGTTGCCGACGGAGCATTACCATCTGTGTAGGGGCAGAGTGAGTAGTGTTGGAGGAGAGCGAGAGAAAAAAAGGACACAAAGTAGTGGTCGGAGATCATGGAGGGGAGTTGCAGTGAGATTAGTAGAACAACAGCATCTAGTAAAGATGTGGTCGCGTATTGCCTGACTTTGAGTAGGGGGACGGTGAGAGGGGTGAGGTCAAAAGAGGAGAGAGGAGTGGAAAGAAGGAGGCAGAGAGAAATGAGTCAAATGTAGACGTAGGGGAGGTTGAAATCCCCCAGAACTGTGAGGGGTGAGCCATCCTCAGGAAAGGAACTTATCAAGGCGTCAAGCTCATTGATGAACTCTCCAAGGGAACCTGGAGGGCGATAGATGACAAGGATATTAAGCTTAAATGGGCTAGTGACTGTGACAGCATGGAATTCAAATGAGGAGATAGACAGATGGGTCAGGGGAAAAATTGAGAATGTCCACTTGCGAGAGATGAGGATTCCTGTGCCACCACCCCGCTGACCAGATGCTCTGGGTATGCACGAGAACACACATGGTCAGACGAGGAGAGCAGTAGGAGTAGTAGTGTTTCGTGGTAATCCAATCCCCAGCGCCTTAAGAAGTCGAGGACTGAAGGTAGCATAGGCTGAGATGAACCCTGCCTTGTTGGCAGCAGAACGACAGTTCCAGAGGCATGCCTGAGACCTGGAACTCCACGTGGGTGGTGCGTGCAGGGACCACCAGGTTAGAGAGGCAGCAGCCACGTGGTGTGAGGCGTTTGTGTAGCCTGTGCGGAGAGGAGAGAACAGGGATAGGCAGAGGCATAGTTGACAGGCTGCAGCAAATGGCACATATGGCATCCGGGAAAGGAGAGTATTGATCTGTGAAGATACAATACTTGTGTCATTCTCAAAACTTTGACCATGATTGTACACATATGAACCATGCTAATGATAAGTATTTTAGAAAGTTACTTTTTTATTAAATGTATATCTAACGTCCACATGCCAACCGCTAACGCCAACATCTGCTAACTCAGCGCTAGCTAGCTACCATAGGTAGCTAGTAGTTGTTAAGAGTTTTTGTTACATTCAATACAGGCCTTTTCTATAATTTGTTTGTATAATTAGCACTGTATACAGTATATACTGTAAAGTGAATCAGATGTACTGTTGTTGCCGCAACAACACATGGGTGTATTTTTAGTTGTTTTGTACAACACACCATCTGTACGCACAACAAACACTAACTAGATGGTAGCTAACTGTTAGTTGAGAGCTAGCTTTAGCTATGTTATAAAACATTGAGAAAATGGGATTGTGAATCAAATCAAATCAAATTGTATTTGCACCATATGTGCCGAATACAACAGGTGTAGACCCAATACCGTGAAATGCTTACTTACCTTAACCAACAATGCAGTTTTAAATAAATATTTACTAAATAAACTAAAGTAAAAAAAGTAGCACAATAAAATAACAATAACGAGGCTATATACAGGAATTTTGGTAAAGGTAAAGGGCATTACAGGTTAGTTGAGGTAATTGAGGTAATATGTACATGTAGGTAGGGGGTAAAAGTGACTATGCATAGATAATGAACAGCGAGTAGCAGCAGTGTAAAAACAATGCAAATAGTCAAGGTAGCCATTTGATTAATTGTTCAGCTTGGCCCGAGTAGAAGCTGTTATGAGCCTTTTGGACCTAGACTTGGTGTGTCGGTACCGCTACATGCGGTAACAGAGAGAACAGTCTATGACTTCGGTGGCTGGAGTCATATTTCTTTGGGCCTTCCTCTGACACCGCCTAGTATAGAGGTCCTGGATGGCAGAAAGCTTGGCCCCAGTGATGTATGGGCTGAACATGCACTACCCTCTCTTAGTAGCCAAGGTCGGATGCCGAGCAGTTACCAACCAGGCCGGTGATGCAACTGGTCAGGATGGTCGATGGTGCAGCTGTAAGAACTTTTTGAGGATCTGGGGACCTAGCAAAATCTTTTCAGTCTCCTGAGGGGAATAGGCTTTTTCGTGCCTCTTCACAACTGTCTTGGTGTGTCTGGACCATGATAGTTGTTGGTGAATGTGGACACCAAGGAACTTCGAAGCTCTCGGCCCGCTCCACTATTTTACAGTATTTGGAGAAATTAATTCAATCAATCAATCAATCAAATGTGCAGATGTCACAAAGTGCTATACAGAAACCCAGCCTAAAACCCCTGAGAACAAGCAATGCAGATGCAGGACAGTGGCTAGGAAAAAAAACTCCTAGAAAGGCAGGAACCTAGGAAGAGACCTAGAGAGGGGTGGCAAGTCCTTTCTGGCTAGTCCAGAGAATGTGGAATGTGCTATTGCCATAATATATTTGGCATGAAGTTTTAGTCTTCAGTTTTCTTTAGCAGTGTCACTGCTTTGTAGCATACTCTATTTTGATGTATGTTCTTTACTTAGCTATATTTTTTCTGGAAGGTAATACATCTGCGCATCCAGCGGTGGAGGTGAAGACTTTGAGGAGGATGCAGAAACAATCTTTCAAATAAAAGGAACTTTCTTGGCAGAGAAAAAACACATTTGAATAAATAATATGATTTAGAGTTAAATCCCTTTGCTGTTTTTGTAATTAATTATTTACAGCTATGTTTTTTTTTAGCATAATATTTTGGATAACTTGTAGAAAATACACTTTAGTGACACTGTCATGAAGCATTATGACCCTCCTGTACCACTTTACTTGGATAAGAAGACAGTGATGACACGTCAGAAGCTGACCATCCTGTGTCACTTTACTTGGAATTAGGAAAAACACTTTATGACACTGTCATTAAGCATTATGACCATCCTGTGGCTCACTTTACTTGGACTAAGAAAATACACTTTATGACACAGTCAAGAAGCGTTATGACCACACGGCAATCATATAAGCCAGATAGGCCTATCAACGTACATGCCCTATGTCATTCATCAGTCAAAAAGAGGGTGTCTTGATCTGCCTCCTGAAATCTGCTCCTGCATTGATCCCAGTCATCAGCAACATAGTATTGGGGTAGGTACATGTCTGACATCAATGTGTGTGCAATTACAATGATAATGTAATATTCAATTTCAGAAAATTGTATATAACATAAACATACGGTTTACAAGTATGCTATGGTGTAATGGAGTGGTTTGCCTTGTGAGTAGATTTGGTGGGTTTTGGCCTTATGTTGGTGTCATAACCAGCCATAAAGTAACGCGATATATGTCACAACAGGTTTAAATATATGGCTGTCATGACAGTGTTAGATCATATTATGACAGGTTATGGCACGTTAAGCCAGCTGTTATGACATATTGACATGGTTATTACCGTGTCATAACTTGTTATGACGCTAGGTGTCAAAAGTGTTACCGATTTTTTCTTCCAACTGCGTATAACTGTGCATTTCCCACCTTTGGCTTCATTTAGTATGACATAATTGGAAATCAGCTTCCATCATTTTGTATACAGAATATTGGTGAATTCATTATAGTCATCATGCTCTCCATTCACTGCCTTAGGAAATACATCTCTCATTCTGTGCATGTTTTTAAGTGAGTTGGACACTCTGCTCTGGTTCTTAGTCACTGGTAAAAGTGAAAGTTCCCCGACAAGAATAGACACAAATAGAACACCAGCTGGGCTGATCATCCAGTCCTGGTCTAGCAGAGAGGAACCACAATAACTTTACTTCACAGTAACTACTTTACTTCAGTCTCCCTACGGAATACAATACAATACAATACAATACCATCAATACAATCTTTGTAGAGCATAAGGATGGACAGACACATAAACAGGCTACAAGCTCTAGCTCTACTTTTCACTAGCACAATCCTAAATCCCCCAGTCTGAATTTGGCAACAGGAAAAATCGATGCATTGCCCCCTGCCGCTACAACAGGGAACTGGTGCCTGTATGTAATGCCAATGAGATCACTGCTGGGCAACCACTATGGGATAGTCGCTCAGAGACACTCACCCTCCCAGATGATCTTTGATTGACAGGTCAGGAATGACAGTGGTCCGCAAGCTTATAGTTCCAGTCATGCTTGATTGTCTCAATAAAAGTGAACACTAAACATTTAAAATTCTCACTCTAATGAGAGACTCCCTGTACCACTCTCTCCCTCACTGTCTATCTTTCTCCCTCTAGCCTTTCCTCTCTGTTTGTCTCTCATTCCATCGCCCTCCTCTCTTTCTCCCTCTCTCTCTCTCTCTCTCTCTATCTCCCCATACTTCTCTCTCTGTTGTTCCATCTATCCCGCCCTCTCTGTACCACAAGTACACTAATTAGGGCTCAGTCAATGCACAGTGAATTCCTCATCACACAGCAGCAGAAGCCTACCACAGGCTGACTGTAGACTGTAGACTGTAGACTGTAGACTGTACTGTAGACTGTACTGTAGGCTGCAGACTGTACTGTAGACTGTAGACTGTAGACTGTAGACTGTACTGTAGACTGTAGACTGTACTGTAGACTGTAGACTGTACTGTAGACTGTAGACTGTAGGCTGTAGACTGTACTGTAGACTGTAGACTGTAGACTGTAGACTGTACAGTAGGCTGTAGACTGTAGACTGTACAGTAGGCTGTAGACTGTAGACTGTACTGTAGACTGTAGACTGTAGACTGTGGACTGTACAGTAGGCTGTAGACTGTAGACTGTAGACTGTAGACTGTACTGTAGGCTGTAGACTGTACTGTAGACTGTAGACTGTACTGTAGGCTGTAGACTGTACTGTAGGCTGTAGACTGTACTGTAGACTGTAGACTGTACTGTAGACTGTACTGTAGGCTGTAGACTGTAGACTGTAGACTATACTGTAGACTGTACTGTAGACTGTACTGTAGGCTGTAGACTGTAGACTGTAGACTGTAGACTGTAGACTGGGATATCAAGGCATATCCCCAGCCAGGGAGTTAACCCCTACTGTCACACTGCTCTTCTGCTCTTCTCTGCTCTGCTCTTGTCTGCTCTCTCTGCTCATTCTCTGTTCGGCTCTGTTCTGTTCTGCCGACTCTCTGTTCTGCACTGTTCTGTTCTGCTCTGCTCTGCTCTTCTCTGGCTCTGTTTGATTCTGTTCTGTTCTGCTCGGTTCTGTTCTGCCTGCTCCACTCTGCTCTCACTAACATACATCACAGTACTGGGGAAATACTGCCTGACTGGCTTCATACCACTGAGGACTCAATCTACCAATCTAGGACTAAGATTTACAGTGAGGATAAATTATAATATATATAATCTTAAATCAAACATGGCCATCTTTTCAGACAGATTTAGTTACACCACTATGATTGTAGGAAAAGCACGGTGTGACATGATGTCTACCACTATAATCAAACACACAGGCAGGAATACATAGTAAATATAGGCTCTAGAAAGGAGAGGAAGTTAACAATTACTGTTGCCAAATGCAGCATCAAGTTGGTCAAAAGGTCAACGAGGTGTCCCTGCACGCCAACTCTCGCTGGACGTCCTCCCGGAGGCTGCAACGGAAGTGGTCTATAAGGGACCGCTCATTCCACCCTGCATCGGCCACAGAGTCCGGGAATTCCAACAAAGTCCTGGTCGCTCCTCCTCCCCTGTCGGAGGTAGAACAGACGCTCCCCACGCCTTCCTCTGGTGGATGGTCAAACACAGCACGGAAGCGGAGAGAACTCCCTGCAAGGTAGTGGTAGCGCGTCCATTCTCCTCCATTCGGGTTGCGCCCACTCCAACGCCTTGCCGGTGAGACAGGGAGATGAGGGCTGAGACGCTCGTGTCCCGAGGGCGCCGGGTGTACGGTTGGCGAGGTAGAGCTTCACTTGCAGCAGAACCCTTGACACCCGGCATGCGGAGCCGTCGTACGCCCTCGGGAGCGAGAGCCGGGAATCCACTGGGTTCGGAGATGGGACAGGAGGACTGACCGATGGGGATGGTTCGGTAGGTGGGGTCGTGGGTACCCGCTGGTTTCCCCCATCGGTGGAGAGTGTTCATCACCCCTCCAGGGCATGACAGACCTGGGTTAATCCGGTCCTCCTGCCCACGAAGACGTTCCTCCATACTGCTGTTGGCGCGGTCGCTCCTGCTGATTCCATGGGAAGCATGCGTGATTCTGTCAGAGTGCCTTTGTGTTGTGGATGAGTGTAGGGAATCCAAGCGCAGAGAACAAGGATGACTAACAGACTTTAGTAAATCCAATACAGGAGAAGAGTCGCAACCCAACCGGCGGGCGCGAACAATCACGCACAACACACAGTGCGGAAAACAAGAAAAAGCGCCACGAGTCTGAACTCTCGAAAAATACAACAAACGAGAGACAAACTCCTCGAGGCAAGCTGACAAATACAATCACGCATAACACCTGACCCAAACAAACGAAACTAAATAGGGAACACAATCAAACACAAACAAGGGACAGGTGTTACAAAGAGACAAAAACCAAACGAACATGAAACAAAGAACGGTGGCAGCTAGTACTCCGAGATGACGACCGCCGAAGCCTGCCCGAACAAGGAGGAGGAGCAGCCTCCGGCGAAACCGTGACAGTACCCCCTTGACGCGGCGGCTCCAGCCGTGCGCCACCGGGGCTCGGGGACGACCCGACGACGCGGAGCAGAGGCGCGCAGAGATGACCCCGATGGAACTCGGTCAGCAGGGACTGGTCCAATATGTCCCTCCTTGGCACCCAGCACCGCTCCTCCGGGCCGTACCCCTCCCCACTCCACGAGATATTGAAGACCCCCATCCGGCGTCTCGAATCAAGGATGGACCTCTCGGTAAAACGCTTGGAGCCCTCGATGTCCAACGGGAGGCGGAGGAGTCTCCTCTATCTCATACTCCTGGAGTAACCAGCTACCACCGGCCTGAGGAGAGACACATGGAACGAGGGTTCATATTCCTATAGTCAATAGGCAGTTCCACACCTGTAACACACCTCGTTCAACCTCCCTCAGGACTTTGAATGGCCCCACAAACCAGCCGACCCAGCTTCCGGCAGGGAGGCGGAGGGGGCAGGATTTCTGGTCGAGAGCCAGACTCGATCTCCAGGTGCGTACACAGGCCCCTCACTGCGGGTAGATCGGCGGCTCGTTTTCTGCCCGACGGATGGCCCTTTGCGCTGCAGATGTACGTAGGCAGCGTTCCATGTTCCTCCGAGCGCCGTACCGACATTCATCCACCGCCAGGGGCCTCGATCTGGCTCTCGTGCCCAGGTGCCAGAACCGGCTGGTACTAACACACACTGGAAGGGGTTAGTTGGGTGGAGGAGGGCGGAGAGAGTTCTGTGCCATTTCACGGAACGTATCTCGCCCACTCCTCCGGCCGGCCCTGGCAATAAGACCTCAGAAACCTACCCACTTCCTGGTAGCTAACACGTTCAACCTGCCCCATTACATCCGGGTGGTAACCCGAGGTAAGGCTTACAAACTCCCAACCGTTCCATAAACGCTCTCCACACTCCCCTGGAGGTGAACTGGGGGCCTCGGTCAGACACTATATCCTCGGTACCCCGTAATGCGGAAGAGCATGGGTAAACAGAGCCTCAGCGGTCTGTAGGGCAGTGGGTAGACCAGGCATGGGAAGGAGACGAGTCAGGCCTTCAAGAACCGATCCACACCGACCAGGATGGTAGTATTCCCGTGAGGGGGAAGGTCGGGTAACAAAATCCACCGAGAGGTGGGACCAGGGTCGTTAGGAATAGGCAGGATTGTAGCTACCCCTGGGCAAATGTCTGGGCGCCTTACACTGGGCACACACGAACAGGAGGAGACATAAATCCTCACATCCCTAGTAACGTTGGCCATCAGTACTTCGTGCTAAGGCAGTCACTTCTCGGCCGATACCGGATGGCCAGAGGGAGGGGGAGTATGAGCCAACAAATGAGGCGATCGCGTACTCGAGCGGAGAACGACACGTCCGACCCACTGGACACTGTGGAGGACTTGGGTCGGTGCGTAACGCCCGCTCGATCTCGGCATCAACCTCCTACACCACCGGTGCAACCAGACAAGACTCTGGGTAGTATGGGCGTGGCTCAACGACCTCTCCTCCGCGTCATACCGCCGAGACAGAGCATCTGCCTTCCCGTTCTGGGACCCAGGGATGTACGTGATTTTAAACACAAACCGGGCTAGAAACATAGTCCAGCGGGCCTGGCAGGATTCAGTCTCCCTAGCTGCCCGGATGTACTCCAGGGGTTACGATGGTCAGTTAGAATGAGGAAAGGGTGTTGAGCCCCCTCGAGCCAATGCCACCACACCTTTAGGCCCTGTACCACGGCTAACAGCTCCTGTCTCCCTACGTCATAATTCCGCTCCGCCCGGACTAGAGCTTTTAGAATAAAACGCACAGGGACGGAGTTTAGGTGGTGTGCCAGAACGTTGGAAAGAACGGGCCCCTAATACCGGCCTCCTGACGCGTCCCAGCCTCTACCTGGAAAGGTAAAGAGGATCCAGATGCGCCAACACCGGCGCCGAGGTAAACAGGTCCTTCAGTCTCCCAAAAGCCCTGTCCGCCTCAGCTGACCACCGCAAGCGCACCGGACCCCCTTTAACAGAGACGTTATGGGGAGCTGCCGCACCTGCCAAACCCGGATAAACCTCCGGTAATAATTCGCAAAACCCAAGAACTGTTGCACCTCCTTCACAGTGGTTGGGGTCTGCCAATCACGCACAGCTGACACCCGGTCTACCTCCATCTTCACCCCTGGACTGTGAGACAACTGGTAACCCAGAAAGGGAGACCGACTTCTGAAAAAACAGACATTCTCTCTGCCTTGACATATAGGTCATGCTCCAACAGCCTCCTCAATACTCGGCGCACCAAGGGCATACATGCTCTGCTCGGGTAGGACTTCTACACCGGAATGTCATCATGTACACGACCACATCACTCCCTGTCCCTGCATGTCCCGGAAAAATCTCATCGACGAAGGATTCGGAAGACTGATGAGCATTCATTAACCCATATGGCATGACTAGATACTCGTAGTGTCCGGAAGTCGTGCTAAACGCTGTCTTCCATTCATCCGCCCCTCTCTATCACGCGCACCGGTTATATGCGCTCCTGAGATCAATTTTGTAAAAGAACTGCGCACCGTGCAGTGACTCCGTCATAGTCGCAATCAGAGGAAGCGGATAGCTGTACTTCACCGTAATCTGATTGAGACCGTGTCAATACACAGACCTCCATCCCTTTTTCTTCACAAAAAAAGAAACTCGAGGAAGCGGGTGGGGTGGAGGCCGTATGTATCCCTGTCTCAGAGACTCAGGATGTACGTCTCCATTGCCTTCCCTCCCTCTTGAGACAAGGGATACACGAGCTCAGCTGGGAGAGCTGCTCCTGACTGGAGATCTATCGTTACAATCCCCCGTCTATGAGGCGGCAGCTGCGCCGCCCTAGTTTTACTAAACACCAGTTTCAAATCCTCAACTGGGGGAATAACTGCAGTGCTGTCATTAGATGACTTTCCACTGAGTTCACCCCTATGGAAACACCCAGACACCGCCCCTCACACTGGGCAGACCACCCCTTTAAGAGCTTTCTCTCGCCACATAATACAGTAGGGTCATGGGTCATCAACCAGGGAAGGCCCAGCACTACCGGATACGCAGGAGAGTCAATCAGATAGAGCTGAATCGTCTCCTCCTCATGACCCTCCTGCCCATCATTTGAAGGGGTGCTGTGACCTCCCTAATCAACCTAGACCCTAACGGACGGCTATCTAGGGCATGAACAGGGAAAGGCTTATCAACTGGAAGGAGGGGAATCCCTAACTCTATACAAAACTGGCGATCTACAAAATTCCCAGCTGCGCCTGAATCTACCAGCCATATGCTGGGAACCGAGGTGCAACCTGTGGAAAACAAACAGGCAAGGTTAGGTGAACGACAGAAAGCTCTGGGTAAGTAGGCGCCTACTCACCTGGGGGACCCCCAATGCGTGACCGGCCTTCCCTCCACCGGGGACCCTCCCCAACACCTAGCCGCGGTGTGCCCTCCACGCCCACAGTTAGTGCAGGAACGCCCCCTCGGGTTCCCTCTTCCTCTGTTCTCTAGCGCCCAGCACCCCCGAGCTCCATGGGCTCGGCTCGGAGTGCTGGAGAGTGGAATGGGGCGAACCCCACCCGGGGACGTCCACGGGTGGCGAGCAAGGATCCAGCCGAATGGCCATGCTCGACTGAAGTTGGTCAAAGGTCAACGAGGTGTCCCTGCACGCCAACTCGCTGGGACGTCCTCCCGGAGGCTCAACGGAAGTGGTCTATAAGGGCCCGCTCATTCCACCCCTGCACGGCCGCTAGAGTCCGGAATTTCAAGGCAAAAAGTCCTGAGCGCTCCTCATCCCCTGTCGGAGGTGGAGAACAGACGCTCCCCGCCGCCTTCCCCTCTGGTGGATGGTCAAACACAGCACGGAAGCGGCGGGGAGAACTCCGCATGTAGTGGTAGCGGGAAATCCATTCTCCTCCATTCGGCGTCGCCCCACTCCAACGCCTTGCCGGTGAGACAAGGAGATGAGGGCTGAGACGCCTCGTGTCCCGCAGGGCTCGGGTGTACGGTGGCGAGGTAGAGCTCCACTTGCAGCAGGAACCCTTGACACCCGGCAGCCGGAGCCGTGTACGCCCTCTCGGAGGCGAGCCGAATCCCACTGGGTTCCGGAGATGGGACAGGAGGACTGACCACCCGGATGGGATGGTGGTAGGTGGGGTCGTGGGTACCCCGCTGGTTTCCCATCGGTGGAGAGTGTTCATCACCCCCTCCAGGGCATGACAGACCTGGTTAATCCGGTCCTCCTGCCCACGAAGACGTTCTCCCATACCTGCTGTTGGCGGCGTCGCTCCTGCTGATTCCATGGAATGATGCGTGATTCTGTCAGAGTGCTGTGTGTGTGGATAGGTAGGGGAATCAAAGCTGTAGGAACAAGGATGACTTCAACAGACTTCCCCAAGTAAATCCAATACAGGGAAAAGAGATTTGCTAACTCAACCGGGCGAGGCGTGAACAATTACGCACAACACACAGTGCGGAAAACAAAAAGAGCGGCGTAACTCTCGTAAAAAATACAACAAAACGAGAGAACAAACTCCCCGGAGGCAAGCTGACAAATACAATCGCATAACACCGACCCAAACAAACGGAAACTAAATAGGGAACACAATCAAACACAAACAAGGGACAGGTGTTACAAAGAGAGAAAACCAAACGAACAGAAACATAGAACGGTGCAGCTAGTACTAGACGACGACCGCCGAAGCCTGCCCGAACAAGGAGGAGGAGCAGCCTTGGCCG
>NW_025538758.1:0-16846 GCF_020615455.1 Coregonus clupeaformis | reverse complement strand
CATGTGGTTCCCACCAGAAGCATGGAGGAGGAAGTGTGATGGTGTCAAGGTGCTTTGCTGGTCAGTGATTTATTTAGAATTCTCAGCGCACACTAACCAGCATGGCTACCACGGCATTCTGCAGCGATACGCAATCCAATCTGGTTTGCGCTTAGTGGTGGGACATTCATTTGTTTTTCAACAGGGACAATGACCCAACACACCTCCAGGCTGTGAGGGCTATTTGACCAAGAAGGAGAGTGATGGAGTGCTTCACCGTCAGATGACCTGGCCTCCACAATCACCCGACCTCAACCCAATTGAGATGGTTTGGGATGAGGTGGACTGCAGAGTGAAGGGAAAAGCAGCCAACAAGTGCTCATCCTTATATGGGGAACCCCTTCAAGACTATTTGGAAAAGCATGTTCCTTGCGAAGCTGGTTGAGAGAATGCCAAGAGTGTATGTAAAGCTGTCATCAAGGTGAAGGGGTGGCTATTTGAAGAATCTCAAATATAAAATATCTTTTGATTTGTTAACACTTTTTGTACTACATGATTCCGTATGTGTTATTTCATAGTGCTGATGTCTTGCTTTATTATTTTACAATGTGGAAGATAGTAAAAATAAAGAAAAAACGTGGAATGAGTAGGTTGTGTCCAAACTTTTGACTGATACTATATATATATAATCTGAAAAAATGTAATTAGGCAGTATGTATTTTTAGATATATACCTATTGTAAATGTGTATTATTGTAGCTTCATAATTTTTATGCAAAACTAAATACAAATACACACAACTTTAAGTTCACATATACATTTGGACAGAGGTAATAAACTGCATTGATCAGCACACAGCAATTGATAACACAGGACCATGTTTACAAACAAGTGTTTCTGAGCCTATATCAATATTACACAGGTAAGCTAACAGTTACAGAAGTCAGAATGCACGACAGGCTCTATAGACCTTATATGAGCGACTGTGTCAACACACCACCACCTGTTGTCATGTTGGGCGCATAACTGACAAACAAAAGATGTTATGAAATACATTTTTTCTCAATGACATGTATTGGCTAATAAAAAAAAGGTATAAGATGTAAAATGTATCCACTCACTAACTGTAAGTCGCTCTGGATAAGAACGTCTGCTAAATGACTAAAATGTAAAAAAGTAAGGAAATACAGGCAGGTATCACATCACAACAAGACAAAACAGTTCGCATGATGGTCTCGTGGTATTTAGGCAATTAGAATTTGTGGTCTTGCTTTATATTTTATCATTTCATGTGGATACCATCAACACCACACGGCCTTTTTGGGTTGGAGGGTTTTGTATTTTGTCCTGTAGTTCATTCTGTGTAATTGGAAAATATAGTGGGTTATTTAATAGTTGATTCTAAGATTTGTATTTGATCATGTATATGTTTTTGCTGTTTGTTTTCTTTTGTTGATAGAGCTAAAAAGGATTTGAGAAGTGGTTTCTCTCTCTCTCCCCTCTCAGCCTCCTCTCTCTCTCTTTCCCCCTCTCTCTTTCTCCCCACCCCCCCTCTCTCTCTCTCCCTTTCCCTCTCTACCGAATACCTACCATAGCATAATGAGAGTACAGAGGGATGATCTGTCTATGGAAATGAATACTGGAGAAGTTCATGAGCTCATTGACTTGATTTCCTCCCTGATAGAGGTAGGCTAGAGTATATGTATATTTATGTGTTTGTTGATAGAGGGTTGGAGAGTGTGAAAAATTGTGAGAAAAAAATCATTACATTCTGGCTGATGATGAGCCCCTCAAGTCAACAATCACACTCTACTTACTCCCTTGTGGTTTGCATTGCTTACTGTTTGCATTGCTTACTGTTTGTATTCCATAGTGTTTGCATTGCACTGTTTGAATTGCATAGTGTTTGCATCGCTTACTGTTTGTATTCCATAGTGTTTGCATTGCTTACTGTTTGAATTGCATAGTGTTTGCATTGCTTACTGTTTGTATTCCATAGTGTTTGGCATTGCTTACTGTTTGAATTGCATAGTGTTTGCATTGCTTACTGTTTGTATTCCATAGTGTTTGCATTGCGCTTACTGTTTGTATTGTCATAGTGTTTGCACACTCTTTTACTGTTTGTATTGCTTACTGTTTTGCATATTGCATAGTGTTTGTAATGCAGATAAGGTTGGGTCCTGATGTGTCACAACAGCCACATCTTACTACTTGCTGTATGTAATGTATTTTATATGTCATAGTTTTCTATTTGTAATGCATGTTGTTGCAAATGTAGACATGGAGAGGCTGGGTTCCATACCTGTTACGCCACCTCTTACTCTTTGGTCCCTCCCATTACTTCCTGATACATCACCCTCTTACTCTCTGGTCCCTCCCATATGTCCTGTTTCACCACCTCACCTCTTGGCCCTCCCATACTTCCTGTTCCCCACCTCTACTCTGGTCCCTCCCATACTCCCGTTGCACCACCTCTTACTCTTGGTCCCTCCGCCAACTTCCACATCATCCTCTTACTCTGGTTCCTCCACAACTTCCTGTTGCCTACCTCTTACTCTGGTCCCTCCCTTATTTATATTCTTCCACCTCTTACTCTTGGTCACATTACTCTCCTAAGATAAAATATTATCTTTGTAATGAATAGAGTTTGTAATTCAGATGCAGTAGGAGTTGAGATGATGCATTGAGATTGTTTTCTCTGTTATTCACAGGACAGGAAGGGGCTTGAACTTCCTTATCTAATTAATAAGTAACTTTCTCCTCTCGCTTTTCCTCTCTCATCCTTTATTCTCTCTTCCCTTTTTGTTCTGAAGTCTACTTTTTCTGGCCTCTCTCTACTTCTCTTCTTATCTTTTGGCCTCCTGCCCACCCTTTCTCTCCTCTCTCTCTCCTCCCCTCCTCCTCCTCTCATCCTCTCTCCTGATCCATTAGCTTGTTGCCATCACTAGAAGGAGAGAGTCTGCAATCTTTTAATTAACCTACAGCTCCCAGAGAGATTTCTCTTCACTCCCCCATGTTCTCGTGCATTCCCAACTGAGAGACGCATCATATTCCTTCCACACTTCCCATCTTTTTCTGTTGCTGAAACACTCTTGTTCTCTAAAATTGCGTTTGTGGCACATGTTGGCACTTGTGGCATATGCTTATCAGCTGTTAGAGGAGAGATTGGTTGTTTTTTTTCTCACAGCAAATCGATCCTCATTTACTACACGCAAGGCCCTTTATGGAGGCGTGTGTGTGCTGTGAGTCTGCTTCCCATGGTGGATCTTCCGAGTCGTGTCTGTCTTCCTTCCTTCAGACTTTGTCGCAGATTTCCGAAAGATATGTTTCTCAAATTAACTAACCTCCTAATCCTTGGTATGTTCTGGAATCTGTTCTAAAATTCTTCAACTAACCTCCAACTCCTGGTATTCTTTACTGGTATCCTTCTTCACAACCTCCAAAATGTTATATTTTCCTTTAGATGGGGCTGTCTTTGTCAGCAGATTGAAAATAAGATATTTTCTGGAATCTTATCCGATTAAACTCGTTGTTCTGTCTCAGCCAGTATATCTCTGTACTCTTCTCCATATCCTACAGAGATATGGGTCTCTAATGGGACACACCCTACGGAACATTCATAACGCTTATGAGCAATATGCATAATGCATTATAACGCCTGGCACAGGCTCTGATCATGAGCTCCTCTGTGTCCTCCAGAGATATGGTCTCTAATGGCGCGTATGGTTCCAAACAATGTCCCCAGCACTCTCCTACATTAAGATACATTTTAACAATTTATATTTTGTGTTACCATTTCTATATGCAAAACATTTAATTTTATGGAAAAGTAGCCTATGCTAAGTGTGCATTAAGATTTTATTAGTTTTTTTTAAGGAGATGTGTAGAAAGGGTTAAGGTCATGGTTGGATCAAATGCTCTAAATATACTTTGTCACAATTATGGTTTGGTTCTCTGCGATTTCCTGCAAATTGTGATTATTCTCTGTAGCAGAGGCTTGAAAGGGTTGGCTGACAGGACACATTCGGGAGGCAGATGAGTGGTGATAACTGATTGTAATGGTTGAGTTTTAAAAGATGAAGTTTCCCATGGCATGCCGTTGATCTCTTAATACATTTTTGCATCTGTTTGGCCCATATTCGGACCCTGCAAAATGTGTATCTGTTGAAATGACATTGCTGAATCTATTCTAGTGATTTTCTTATTTCTCAGTTTGATGAGGGTATAACTCTCCCCAGCTCTTATGGCCAAATTTTTATGAGTTGTCCCCATGAGAAAAAAACAACTAATCTAATTCCCATTCAACCTAAAATTAAAATATGCTAAATAATGCTCCTCCTTGCTTTTTTATATCAACATCTCAGCATCTTCTTCTCCGTTACATTTGGATTTCCTGGAAAATCTACTTTTCACCACCAGACTGTGATTATTACTCAGACTTTGATTATTACCAGACTGTGGTTATTAACAGACTGCGATTACTACCAGACTGGATTACTACCAGACTGCGATTACTACCAGACTGTGATTACTACCAGACTGTGATTACTACCAGACAGTGATTACTACCAGACTGTGATTACTACCAGACTGTGATTACAACCAGACTGGGATTACAACCAGAGCCTGCGATTACTACCAGACTGTGATTACTACCAGACTGTGATTATTACCAGACTGGCATTACACCAGACTGTGATTACAACCAGACTGTGATTACTACCAGACCGTGAATTTACTACCAGAACTGTGATTATTACCAGACTTCTGATTACTACGGCTGTGATTACTACGAGACTTGTGATTACTACCAGACTGGAAGGGGGTACCCTGTGTACCTGGCGCTGTGCCTACTCCTACTCCTTCCCCTATGATTTAAGTCGACCGGCAACCTTCCGTCTCTGTCTGAATCGAAGCGGGCTTCTCCATCTGTCGGAGGCCTGCACCATCCTGGAAGCGTGGGGAGTGGGCGGATTTCCCTCATCCTTCTCGCCAGCCGTGAATTTTGGGGCAGCCCATGGTAAGAAATGTGACTGTTCCTGGTGCAAAACAATGTCCACCCCGAGTCCGAGTAAATGACATGACCTATGCTGCTCCCATGGTATCCAGGACATGGAAATTGATTCTATCGTAGTCCATGTGGGGTTTAATTACATTATGGAGGGCGGCTCAATTCAGTTGGAAACTGGATTTTAAAGAGCTGATTGACTCTCTGCTAGACACTAACAAAAAACCCATCTCATATCTGGCCCCGTGCCCTCTCTGGAATCGTGGCCATTTGAACACTTTAGTAGGATTCTTGCTGTTCACAACTGCCTACGTGATTATTGTTAGCTCAATGGGTGCAACTTTTGGTTGACAATTTTGATAACTTTTGGAAACAACCCACGTTTTTATAAGGAGGATGGGATCCACCTGGATCTTTCACATCATTATATAGGCTACGTTGAGACAAGACTTATCAATGACCCAAGCTCTCAGTCAGTCTTACCATTGTGACGCTGATTCATCATATTTGCTTCAGCAAATGTACACATTATCCATTGGGCGTTGGAAGACACAATGCTAAGTAACCCAATGTATGTCTCTAACTGCTCCTAAATCTTCTGATCCTACAGCTATTGACAACAATCATGTGCCTATGAACCAGATTTATGCTGTAGCACTGAAGCGGTGTGCTCCCTAGTAGGAAGTCCACTGTGTGCAGCTCACCTTGCACTAACATAAAAAACATGAGAATATCTACTTCTGCTGAGCTTCCCAGCAAAGCAATGAAAACAAGCAAGCATCCCAGAAAAGTGCTCAAAATAGCCCACGTTAGTCACGGTTTCGGCCGAGGCTGCTCCTCCTCCTTGTTCGGGCAGGCTTCGGCGATCGCCGTCGTCTCCGGAGTACTAGCTGCCACCGTTCTTTGTTTTCGATGTTTGTTTGGTTTGGTCTGTTTGGTACACCTGTTCTCGCTTAGTGTTGATTATGTGTCCTTTAAGTTCTTGTTGTTTCTGTCATGTGTTTGTGTGTAGTTGTTCTCTTGTCAGCTGGAGCAGTCAGTACATTTTTCTCTATTTGTTTGTCCGCACTTGTTGTGCTGTTTTGCATTTAGCTCGTTTACGCAGTGTGCATAATTTTCTCGTGCCTCCGGCTCTGTTTTGTAGGTGTGTCATTTTGTCTTGACTAAAGATTTTTGGACTAAGCCTCCCGCGATTGATTCCTACACCTCATACACGCCACAACGTAACATATGTAGCTTAAGAAACAAGGTTTGTGAAACATATAATTTGCTAGTAACAGATGACATTCATATTCTGAATATCTCGAAACTCACTTAGAAAATACCTTCTGATGATACAGTGGTAGCAATACAAGGTTATAACATTAACCAACATTAACACAGAATTCAAACACACACACACACACATATAGGTTATTGACTACTAACATAATACAATGAGAACTGGTCCCTAGTGGACTGAACGATATCAATAGCATAAATACTTGGGTAGAAGGAGGGGTCAGCATGGAAGGGAGAGACAGAGATTCATTTACATTTACGTCACATTTAGCAGACGCTTTATCCAGAGCGACTTACAGTTAGTGAACACATTTTTTTAAAATATATATATATATATCTGGCCCCCGTAATCGAACCCACAACCCCTGGCATTCAAACACCATGCTCAATCAACTGAGCTACATCCCTGCCGGCCATTCCCTCCCCTACCCTGGACGACGCTGGGCCAATTGTGTGCCGCCCATGAGTCTCCCGGTCGCGGCCGGGCTGCAACAGAGCCTGGATTCGAACCAGGATCTAGTGGCACAGTTAGCACTGCGATGCAGTGCCTTAGACCACTGCGCCACTCAGGAGCATTCAAACTATCATTGTTACTTTGGAGACTACGCTCACAGTAATCATAATACTTATGCACCCTAACAACCGCTCATTCAGACTAGAAATGCAACATGTATTTACGTGTAGCTGTCTTTCGATAGTTGAGTTGATGATGTAGGACTCTGGCTTGCCCACCAGAGATCCCAATGTCCTTGGTAGAGTTCCCGGTCAGTAGTGGTGGTTAGAAAGGATACTCGACTACCCCTGTAGTTTGTAGAGTTGATCTGTTAGACTAGATACTTCAGATGTACCAGCGGTTGTCTGAGAGGGATTGTCCTTCCCAACTCGTGGTCTTTAGTGAAAGTTCTGTAGAGGACTATACATGCCAGCTGCAGACTGAGATGATAAGGTCTAGTGCATTGTCTTCTTCTTCACCTCGTGTAGAGGTTGAGAGTTTCAGAGTTTCTCCATTTCAAACATGTGGACTACCGTCTCACGTTTCCTGGTCTTTCTGGTCTTACCATTCACGTCCTGCTGGTCTGGTGAAATTCAACCATTTGCAACACCGTTTTATACTGTAGTCTGGTTGGTCTGTAGAGTGTCAACCATTTTTAAGCTGTGGGGCTTCCTGATCTGGTAGAAATTAAACCATTTTGCAACATCCAGTTTACTCCGTAATCTGTTAGTCTGAGGTGAATTTCATCATGAGGGGTTTTGTACTTGAGTAGAAAAGTGGCCACTGACTGAGAACAAATCAATGTGGGAAAACAATCATCATCTAGAATGCAAAATCACATTGTTATCTTCTACAAAAGTATTATTATACTTAATAATTCATTTTCTACAACAATTAGATGCAAACCTCGCAACTGGGAAGTGTACACCACCAGAGATACGGTTATGTTGTTCCACTGTCTTTAATAACATCACAACATAGTAACAAATTTGACATGATTGTTCATTAATTCTACGCACTACCATTTCCCACATTCTTTGAAGTTGCAATGTGTTTCATTATCCACTTTTGTATGTTGGAGTCTTGGTGGGAAGACTTCCTTTGTTCCACAGGGAAATTCCCTCCCAATACTACAGGGCATGGAAGAGAACGTTTCTGCAAGGGATTTGACTACCGTCATAAAACTGGCCCCCAGGAGAGGGCGTGTTCAAACCTTTGCCTAGCCGGCATCTTTGATCCTCAGCCCATGACGGCAAGTATTGACACATGTAAAAACTGTTAAATCCCAGTGGATTAATGAGGAATTGAAAAATTGTATGGTTGAGAGGGATGAGGCAAAAGGAATGGCAAATATGTCCGGCTGCTCAGCCGATTGGCAAACATACTGCAAATTGAGAAATCATGTGACTAAACTGAATAAAAAGAAGAAGAAACAACACTATGAAACAAAGATAAATGACATAAAGAATGATAGTAAAAAGCTTTGGAGCACCTTCAATTACATTTTGGGAAAAAATGCAAACTCAGCTCCATCATTAATTGAATCAGATGGCTCATTCATCACAAAACCAATTAATATTGCCAACTACATTAATGACTTTTTCATTGGCAAGAATTAGCAAACTTAGGCATGACATGCCAGCAACAAATGCTGACGCTACACTTCTAAGTGTTACGGTCCGGCACTGTTGGTCCTGTTCCTGCTGGTTTTCCTGTCCCTTTTTCCCTGTGTGTGTTGTTTGTGTCTGTCTCCCCCTGCTGTGCAGTCCAGTCAGAGGATCTAGGTCAGGGGGCGTGGCCATTCTCTCACAAGATCAGTTACACCCAGCTGCAGCTAATTGTCAACAATCAACCAGCAGTTATCTACCCGGCTGGACACCTCTCCAGCGCCAGTTCGATCCTACACTACCTGCTGATCTCGCGTCTGTTCCCGCCTGCCTGCCTGCCTGCCATTCCCACGCCGCAACCTGCTTGTTGTCTGATATCCTCGTCATCCAGCCCTCAGGACTACTGGCTCTCCACCCCTACTCAGCTCCTACCCCGGCCTGAAGCTACTCCACCCTGTACTGCTTCTCTCACCATAACACGCTGAATAAACTACATCATAATTCACCCTCTTTGTCCGCGTGTCCGCTCTCTGCACCTGAGTCCCCCACCCAAGCCTAATAGAACGAACTGGCCCAACATGGACTCAGCAGCAGATGCCACATGAAACAACGGTTGTGATGGCACTACAACGCGCCCTCCATTCACAGGGGAATGCTATTGGGACAACAAGGCCAACTCATCCGGACTCTATTGGATAACAACCAGCAGTTGTTGGATCAAGTATCTCATCTCTCCTCTCAGGTAGCTAACCTGGTAACACTCACTACCTTCCTCCCTCTGTTTCTCCTCCGCTCTGTTCCTCTACAGTGGCTCCAGGTTCGGCTTCCGCTCCTGCCCTTGGGAACCCCCTACAACCTCACCCGAACCTTTCACCGGGGACCTGAACAAATGCCGTGGTTTCCTGCTTCAGTGCCGCTCCAATGTGTTCCAACAGAAGCCCCTGTCTTTCCACGGAATCCTCAAAGGTACATTACGCACTGGGGTTAATGAGGGGCAAAGCTTTGATTTGGGCAGAAGCGGCTTGTTCTACTCAGCAGATTGCCAGCCTGTCGTTTGACGCATTTTTCCTCTCAATTGAAAGTTGTGTTTGATCACCCGGACCATGCCGGACCGCCACAAAGAGACTATAGAAGCTACGACAGGGTACGGGTAGCGTGGCTGAATACGCCATTGACTTTTGGACCTTGGCAGCCGATTCCAAGTGGGAATGACGAAGCTCTTCAGGGAGCGTTTGTTAACGGTCTAAGTGACCCGATTAAGAAATTCGAACTAGCTGTTCGTGATGAGCTCAACCTTCATGTTCTCGTTTCCCTTGCTACACGAATAGACAACAGGCTACGGGAGAGAGACAGGAGAGGCGGTGTCCACACCACAGGCGGCCTGCTTCGCAGCCCGAGCTACACCACCACCTGATCACCGCCCACACACCTCAGCGGATCCCTCCACGGAACTAGACGAGCCCATGCAGCGGGGCCGTGCTTCGTCTGTCCCCGCCGAAAAGGAACGGCGCATGCGGGCTGGTGAGTGCATGTACTGCTGGGGAGCGCACTCATTTCCTGGTTAACTGTCGGTTCGCCCAAAAGACCAAGCTCGCAGGAAAGTGGGCGTGACTTGCGAGTGCTAGCACTGACTCAATGCCCACAGCACCCAGTCTAGTATCCCAGCTACAGTCCAGTTCAGAATCTGTCTCTCCCACTAGCTGCTCTAATCGACTCTGGTGCCGAGGGATAGTTTCCTTGACGTCAACCTGGTCACTCAGGCTGAGATCCCTGTTAAGCCCCCTGCCTAAGCCCATAACAGTAACCGCTATTGACGGCCATCAGTTTGCCAACATCACCCACCAAACTGTCCCCGCTTTCTCCTCATGCTGTCCGGCAATCACAAAGAAACCATCCAGTTTAAAGTAGTCTCCTCCTCGGCCTCCCCCTTATCCTCGGTTTCCCTTGGCTTAGCCTTCACAACCCCCATATTGACTGGCAAAACCACAAGATACACAGTTGGAGCACTCACTGCCATTCTGTTTGCCTTGGGTGGGCTATTCCGCCCTGGTCGGCTCCCTGCTTCCCCTGTCAAAACCCCAGACCTCTCTTCAGTCCCTGAGGAGTACCTGGACCTGGCCGAGGTATTCAGCAAGTCCAAGGCACTTTCATTACCACCTCATAGGCCATACGATTGCGCTATTGAGTTATTGCCTGAGCCCCTTTGCCGTCCAGTCGGCTTTTCAATCTGTCCCGTCCTGAGAGAGAAGCCACGGAAACCTACATGGCGACTCCTAACCTCTGGCATCATTCGGCCCTCATCTTCCGCTGTTGGAGCTGGGTTCTTTTTGTAGAGAAGAAGGACAAAACATTACGCCCTGCATTGACTACAGAGGACTAAATAACATCACAGTCAGAAATACATACCCCCTGCCTCTATCAACTCAGCATTTGAACCCCTTCATGGTGCCACTGTGTTTCACCAAACTCGACCTACGTAACGCTTACCACCTCGTTAGGGATCAGGCGGGGAGATGAATGGAAAACTGGTTCAAACTCCCTCCCGGACACTTTGAATACCTAGTCATGCCATTCGGTCTCACTAACGCCCCCAGCAGTGTTTCAGGCCATGGTTAACGATGATGGTTGAGGGATTTTCTACACCGCTTTTGTGTTTGTCTATTTGGATGACATTCTAATATTCTCTAAGTCACAGGATGAACACGTCTCCCACGTCCGTCTGGTTCTCCAACGCCTCATGGAAAACAAACTGTATGTGAAAGCAGAAAAATGCGAGTTCCACCGGCAGTCCGTCCCTTTTTGGGCTTTTCGAGCGGGGACAAGTGTCACCAGACCCTGACAAGATCAGGGGTTTCAGCCGAGTGGTTGCCCCCTGACCAAGCTCACCTCCCCCTAAGGTGCCATTCCTGTGGACGCCTGAGGCCGAGTCAGCCGTGAGTACATTGAAGGAACTGTTCACCACCTCACCTGTTCTTATTCATCCAGACACTAGTTTGCAGTTTATTGTGGAAGTGGACGCTCTGATTCGGGGTGGGGCTGTCCTGTCACAACGTTCCCCACGGACCAGAAGCTCCATCCTGTGGCCTTCTTCTCCAGGAGAGATTGACCCCTGCTGAGAAGAACTACGACGTGGGTAACCGGGAGTTGCTTGCTGTCAAGTTGGCGTTCGGAGGAGTGGAGGCACTGGCTAGGACGGAGCAGAGCAACCCCTTCATAGTCTGGACAGACCACAAGAACCTGGCTTACATCCAGTCATCCAAGAGGCTGAACTCCCCCGGTCAGGCCAGATGCGGGCTCTGTTCTTCAGCAGGTTCAAGTTTATTTTAACATATCGTCCTGGCACACGTAATGTCAAGCCTGATGCTCTCTCAGTTTGCTGACAATGAAGACTCCAGCAATCCTGGAATCGTTCTGCCCGCTTCCTGTTTGGTGGCGGCGGTCTCACTGGGAAATCCAGTCCTCGTCCGATCGGCACAAGAGTTGGAACCTGACCGGCCGATGCCCCCCGACCTTCTCTATGTTCCCAGCCGGTGCGGGCGCAAAGTGCTCAACTGGATCCACACCTCACGCTTCTCCTGCCACCCTGGTATGAACCGTACACTGTCGCTACTGAAGAGGCACTTTGGTGGCCATCCGCCGAGGCTGACGTCCGGGGAGTACGTGGCGGTCCTGTTCCATCTGTGCCCAAAATAAGGCTTCCCACAGGGCTCCTTCGGGGCCTGCTGCGGCCTCTCCCAGTCCCCAGTCGTCCTTGGTCTCACGTGGGCTTGGACTTCCGTCACTGGACTTCCTATGTCTGAGGGTAATGACACCATACTTCACCATCGTGGACAGATTCTCTAAATCTGCCCATTTTGTTGCATTACCAAAATTACCATCTGCCAGTGAGACAGCCGACCTCTTTGTCCACATGTATTCCGTCCCCCATGGAATACCTGTGGACATAGTGTCCGATAGAGGCCCACAGTTCATTTCTCGGGTATGGAAGGAGTTTTGTTCGGCTCTGGGTGCCACTGTCAGTCTCTCATCAGGTTTCCATCCCCAGTCCAATGGCCAGACTGAGAGGACCAATCAGGACCTGTAGGCTGCTCTACGCTGTGTGACATCCCAGAACCCGTCCCACCTGGGCCAAACATCTTCCGGTGGGTCGAATATGCCCCACAATTCCCTCACCTCATCTGCCACCGGCCTCTCACCATTTGAGGCGGCTTTGGGGTACCAACCGCCATTGTTCCCGCCTCAGGAAAGGGAGTTAGCCGTCCCGTCAGTTCAGGATAACCCCGTGCCGCTGCCGCAAGGTGTGGGTGGACACCGTGAGGCTCTTCTAACGGACAGCAGAGCGTAACAAGAGGGTGGCGGACAGGCACAGGGTAGTCGACCTCCCAGTTCCAGCCTGGTCAGCGAGTCTGGCTCCTCCAGCAACATCCCCCCTGCGCCACTGACTCCCGTAAGCTGTCGCCCGGTATTTGGGTCCTTTCGAGATCGACTCCATCATCAACCCCTCGGCTGTTCGGCTGAAGCTTCCCAGGCCATGAGAGTCCATCCTACATTTCACGTGGTCCCAGCTGAAGCTGGTCTCTCCAGCCCTTTGTGTCCGCCTGGATCCCCTCGCCACCGCAGATATTGACGCACCATCCAGCCTACACGGTGCGGAGAGACTGCTGGACGTCCGGAGGCGTGGGTAGAGGGTTTCAGACCTGGTGGACTGGGAAGGATACGGTCCCGAGAGAGGTCCTGGATTCCCGACGATTTATACTGGATCCGCAGCTGGTGGCTCGACTTCCGTTGGGACCACCCTGACAAGCCGGGTGGGTCGCGAGGTGGCGCCCGTTGAGGGGGGTACTGTTACGGTCCGGCACTGTTGGTCCTGTTCCGCTGGTTTTCCTGTCCCCTTTTTCCCTGTGTGTGTTGTTTGTGTCTGTCTCCCCCTGCTGTGCAGTCCAGTCAGAGGATCTAGGTCAGGGCGTGGCCATTCTCTCTCACAAGATCAGTTACACCCAGCTGCAGCTAATTGTCAACAATGAACCAGCAGTTATCTACCCGGGCTGGACACCTCTCCAGCGCCAGTTCGATCCCTACACTACCTGTGATCTCGCGTCTGTTCCTGCTGCCTGCCTGCCTGCCATTCCCACGCCGCAACCTGCTCTGTTGTCTGATATCTCGTCATCCAGCCCTCAGGGACTACTGGCTCTCCACCCTACTCAGCTCCTACCCCGGCCTGAAGCTACTCCACCCTGTACTGCTTCTCTCTCTACCATAACACGCTGAATAAACTATCATAATTCACCCTCTTTGTCCGCGTGTCCGTCTCTGCACCTGAGTCCCCCACCCAAGCCTAATACTAAGTATATCTGACCACAATATGAAAGACAAGAATTGTCATTTTGTATTCTTAAAGTGAGTGTGGAAGAGGAAAAAATAATATTGTTGTCTATAAACAATGACAAGCCACCGTAGTCTGACAACTTGGATGGAAAATTACTGAGGACAATAGCAGACGATATTGCCACTCCTATTTGCCATATCTTCAACGAGCCCTATTAGAAAGTGTGTGGCCTCAGGCCTGAGAGAAGCAAAAGTCATTCGCTACCGCAAGAATAATAAAGCCCCTTTACTGGCCGGAAATAGCCGACTAATCAGCCTGTTACCAAACCTTAGTAAAGTTTAGGAAAAATGGTGTTTGACCAGATACTATGCTATTTTAAAGTAAACAAACTGACAACAGACTTTCAGCTTATAGGGAAGGACATTCAACAAGCACAGCATTTACAGATATTACTGATGATGATTGGCTGTGAGAAATTGATGAAAAAAAGATTGTGGGCTGTTTTGTTAGACATCAGTGTGGCTTTTCACATTGTCGATCATAGTCTGCTACTGGATAAACGTATGAGTTACAAGCTTCACACCCCCTGCTATGTGGATAAAGCGTTACCTGTCTAATATAACACAGAGGGTGTTCTTTAATGGAAGCCTCTCCAAACTTAATCCAGGTAGAATGAGGAATTCCCAGGGCAGCTGTCTAGGCCCCTTCTTTTTTTCAATCTTTACTAATGACATGCTACTGGCTTTGAGTAAAGCCAGTGTGTCTATGTATGCGGATGACTCAACAGTATACCCGGCAGCTACTACAGCCAACTGAAATGACTGCAACACTTAACAAAGAGCTGCAGTTAGTTTCAGAATGGGTTGCAAGGAATAAGTTAGTCCTAAATATTTCTAAAACTAAAAGCATTGTATTTGAGTCAAATCATTCACTAAACCTCAACTACATCTTGTAATAAATAATGTGAAAATTGAGCAAGTTGAGGTGACTAAACTGCTGGAGTAACCTTGAATTGTAAACTGTCGTGGTCAAAACATATTGATACAACAGTAGCTAAGATGGGGAGAAGTCTGTCCATAATAAAGCGCAGCTCTACCTTCTTAACAGCACTATCAACAAGGCAGGTCCTACAGGCTCTAGTTTTGTCGCACCTGGACTACTGTTCTGTCATGTGGTCAGGTGCCACAAATAACTCAGAACATGGCAGCACAGCTGGCCCTTGGATGTAGACAGAGAGCTAACATTAATAATATGCATGTCAATCTCTCCCGGCTCAAAGTGGAGAAGAGATTGACTTCATCACTACTTGTATTTGTGAGAGGTATTGACATCGTTAAAGAACCGAGCTGTCTGTTTAAACGACTAGCACACAGCCAGACACCCATGCATACCCCACAAGACACTAGAGCAGTGATGTTTTCGGGTTGTCGCTGGGCAACACGGACTTTTCAACTCCTCAAAGATTTTCTATGGGGTTAAGATCTGTTACCAGACTGTGATTACTACCAGACTGTGATTACTACCAGACTGTGATTACTACCAGACTGTGATTACTACCAGACTGTGATTACTACCAGACTGTGATTATTACCTGACTGTGATTACTACCAGACTGTGATTCCTACCAGACTGTGATCGATGGAACATAAAAACGATGTCTTTAAGGGCCTTGGTTTCTTTTCATAACAGGCAACCAGCTGATTTCATGGGGTACACAACCTACTGTGCTATCTATCTATCTTGTTTGTTTCTCTTCTGTCCCGCCTCCCAAAATGATTTAAGATTCTCTGATTATGATAATCAAGGTTACAATAATGTGTGTTTATGTGTGTGCATGTGTCTCTCTCCGTGTGTGTGTGTGTGTGTGTGTGTGTTTGTGTGTGTGTGTGTGTGTGTGTGTGTGTGTGAGAGAGAGAAAACCAGGACCCCATGGGTAGTTAATAATCATGAATAATCTGATTAGCATACTGATCCTTTAGAGGTGATTATCCCAGTATGAGCAGCAATCGCAGTAGGATGTCTCCTCAATCAAACATCTGATCTTAGTAGAGACACTATCTGAACAAACATTTATTGTGATATCGTGAGGTAGATGAAAGTGTTTGTTGTTTTTCCTGAACCGATTCAAGCCATAATCCTTTAGACTTCCCTCAGCTGGTATTAGAAGCATAGGTGCTCTGCATTTCTTACCCCTGTGTGTGTGTGTGTGTGTGTGTGTGTGTGTGTGTGTGTGTGTGTGTGTGTGTGTGTGTGTGTGTGTGTGTGTGTGTGTGTGTGTGTGTGTGTGTGTAGATGGAAATGTGTACATTAACATGTGTGACTAGATAGATTCCCCCAGCTAGGCAATTATTTATTTATTAGTTCCTCCTCTTTCAACCAAAGTCTTTCAATCTGAATCAATTCCAAGTTAACACTGCTAATGCTAAGATTTTGAATGTGTTCACGTGATTACTAGTTTAAACAGAATAACCTCTCTCTCTCTCTCTCTCTCTCTCTGTCTCCCTCCCTCTGTCTGTCTGTCTGTCTGTCTGTCTGTCTGTCTGTCTGTCTGTCTGTCTGTCTGTCTGTCTGTCTGTCTGTCTGTCTGTCTGTCTGTCTGTCTGTCTGTCTGTCTGTCTGTCTGTCTGTCTGTCTGTCTTTCTCTGTATCTCAATCTCTCTCCCTCCCTCTCTCTCTTTGTGCCACCTGTTGAAATCACCTTTTCATTAATATATTGGATAATGTGGAACCTGGTGTGTGTGTGTGTATGTGTGAACCTGGTTTTTAAACCTAGCGGCCGGGCGGAAACATTTCCCTGTTTCCATTTCCCTCCCAGGCAGTGCAGGGCCCAGCCAGGTAATGAATGATGTGATAAGGTTAGGAGACACAGACACACAGACACACACAGACACACACACACACACACACACACACTCACACACACTCTCACTCCATCGTTCTCTCTCCTCCTATTATCTATTACCGTGAAGCTGAAGTTTCTGGCTGAACAAACTAGTCATGAATCATTTGGTTTCTGTCGTTTTTCTAGAGCTGTTCCTTCTTTTCCTCTCTCTCTCTCTCTCTCTCTCTCTCTCTCTCTCTCTCTCTCTCTCTCTCTCTCTCTCTCTCTCTCTCTCTCTCTCTCTCTCTCTCTCTCTCTCTCTCTCTCTCCTT
>NW_025538757.1:0-16861 GCF_020615455.1 Coregonus clupeaformis | reverse complement strand
GAAAGTGTTGTAGAAACATTTAACTTAGATAATCAACTCAAAAATATCTCTCAAGACATCAGAGCCTAGAATTTAAGAATTTAGACTTTATTTAAAAAAGCAAAGCCGAGCCTTTTTCCAAAGAGACAAAGACTGCTCCCTTTTTCGCCAAGAGCTCAATTTTATAGCCACATGTACAAACATTCCTAACTTTTTTAGTTCGTACCACCCTCTCATTCGATCATTCTATTGGCTGCGTGCCTAGGCCCCTTCTCAAAAGCCCCCTTCTTAAAAAAACTAATGTAAATGCAAACCAGATGTCTAGAACAACCCCATGGCCTCAGTTTAAAAACCCCTGTAAAAATAACACATCATATCCTTAATGTCTACTATTCATTATTTAAACATATATCTGGATTATAAAATATCAAACATGTTCATTCTGTTTCACCATTATCATTTCATAATACATTATACAACATTTATCTCATTCATCATCCTCTCCAGCACTGAGATTATGTGGCATGTGGCCATGTGTCAGGTCATAAAGGTCATAGAAGCATAAAAGAAATGCAAACACTAGTTCCATTGTTACTTCTATCTCCACAGCCATCACGTCATTGACATTCCTAAACCAGCTGCAGGAGTTTTTCAAGTGAAAAACACATAATTATCTCTGCTCTGAATTCAACTGGCTCTCAATCCATAAACACTCCAAGGCATATAGATTTTCAATTTTACAACATATCCATGCTTATTACTAATATTATTATTTTACCTTTGACCTTTCCCTACACTTGCCTTCATGATACATAAAATAACACCACAAAAGCTATAAGGGTCCTCTCCCTCTCCTCTCCTTCTCCTCTCCCTCTCCTCTCCCCTCTCCTCTCCTCTCCTCTCCTCTCCTCTCCTCTCCTCCTCTTCCCTTCCCCTTTCCTCTTCCCTCTCCTCTCATTTCCCTACTCCCCCTCCTCCTCCTCCTCCCCTCTCCTCCCCTTTCTTCCCTCTCCTCTCTTTTCCCCACTCCCCCTCCTCCTCCCTCCTCCCCCCTCCCCTTTCTTCCCTCTCCTCTCCATTTCCCCACTCCCCTCTCCCTCCTCCATCTCCTCTCCCCTCTTCTCTCTCCTCCTGTATGTCAGTCCATTCTCCTCTCTGAGGGTAAAAGCCTATTCTGGTCCTCTCCCCCTCAGGGTTCCCTGATAGTGACCTCCACTCCACCTTCCCAATGACAACCAGTGGTGGAGGAGGAAAGGGCATGAGCATAGCCGTGGGAACTAGGGGTGCCCCCTTTGCCCCCTCCCCCAAACAGCACACCAAACTACTGCCCGCGGCTATGGGAAAGAGAGAGGGAGGTAGTGAGAAGGGGAGAAAGTGGGAGGAGAGGGGAAGAGAGAGGGAGGTGTTGAAGGATGGGGTCAGGTGGAGGAGGGACCTGGGACGTGGAAGAAGAGGGGAGGAGGAGGGAGAAAGGGCTAGGAAAGGATAAATAAGTCTAAAACATGATGGGTTATTGTAACTGCATGAAGTTCTGATAATTGATTGTTCTCATTTTGACTGCTGATATGAGAGAGGGAATGCCTGTTTCTTAGGGAGAAATAGGAAGAAAGATTTAGTTCCTGAAATGAAATGATGAGAAGCTCACTGGTGTTCAAGGGATGAAGGAAGAGGTACTGTGGTAGAGAGGAGTAGGATACAAACAGAGGTAGGGAAGAGAGGAGAGGAGGGGGAAAACAGAGGAGCGTAGAGGGAGAGAGAGTAAACAAGGTAAAAATTAGTGCAGGATGGAGGGGAGAAGACGGTCGCCCCGTGGTGATGAAAAGAGAACAGGGAGGGAGTGTTAGGCCTACTGCTGCTAGGTAGCTCTCTCTCTGCTCTCCTCCCTCCCCTCTGTCTGTCCTTGATTGCAGGAGTGAAGTCTGGTGTGCGGGAGTCAGGGTTCCAGCTGCAGCTCATGTCACCATAATCACCTCAGCCTTTAAGACCGGGTCAAACTTACCACTCATCGTCAGATCATAGTCAAGACGACCATATATGGAACCTGACTCCTGCCTCCGCTTCACTCCTGCCACCACCATCCTGCTCTCCACTGCCGGCCTCTCTTTTGCCCGACTCACCGACGACACTAGCATTCACGGTACCACAAAACCTGCCCTGACCTAGATCTGTTACCCTCCCTGTCACCTGGACTTGCTCTTCCCCTATTATTGGAAACCTGGACTATTGAACATTTTAAATAAACCTGTTAAACCTTCTCTGGCTTGGTGTACTTGTCTGCATTTGGGTTCTAATACTGGTAATCATAACAGTATGATCTGACCATCATGAACCCAGCAGACAGTAGCTCGGATACCACCCCAGAGTGCACTCAAATTTGGACTGCCATAGCCAATCAGGGCATTTTACTTGGCCAACATGATACCCTGTTTAAGACGATTGCTGAGACAGTCAGGGTGCTGCTTAATCAGGTTCAATTACTCACCAATCAAGTGTCTACCCTTACTACCCCTTCAGCCCAGATCAGAGAGCCTTTTGTTCCTGCTCCAGAGCGCTATGACGGGAACATGGGAACCTGTGGCGATGACTCAATGCTCGTTAGTGTTTGAACAACAGCCCCTCACCTACGCCTCAGAAAGAGCCCGTTATTGCCTACCTTATCAACTCTACTAGCGGTTCCGCTCGTGCCTGGGGATCAGCGGTCTGGGAGAGTCAGTCGGACATTTGCAACGCTTACGTTGCCTTCACCACTGAGATGAGGAAGGTTTTTGACCACCCGCGAGGCAAGGAGGCTGCGAAACTGGTTGTTTTCTCTTCGGCAGGGGGCTCGCAGTGTGGCGGAGATGGCAGTGGAGTTTCGGACTTTAGCAGCAGTGAGTGGTTGGAATGACCGAGGCTTACAAGGAGTGTTCATCAATGCTTTGTCTGGAGACTTTAAAAGATGAATTGGTGTCATATGATGAATCGCCTCTACGCTGGATAATCTTATTTCACTCACCATCAGGTTGGATAATCGGATTCGGGAGCGCCGGCCCGGGAGAGGGAGTGTTAGTTCCAAGCAACCTGTCTGTCATCAACAAACTCCTCCCCGCATCTTCCCTACGGAGAAAGCCGTGTCTTCCCGAGTCGATACGAGGAGCACTGAACCCGACGCCATGGAGGTGGGTCGTCACGGTTGTCCTCAGAGGAGCGTGCACGTCGCATTCGGCTCGGGTCTGCCTGTATTGTGGAGAAGCTGGTCATTTCGTTCCTTCCTGCCCAGTTCGTCCGGGAAAAGGCCGGCTCATCATTAATGGGAGAAGTTTTGGTGAGCCGAGCAGCCGATTCTTCCTCTTCTCCCCGCATTCTGCTCCAGGCATCCCTCCAGTGGTCAGTTCCAGAATCTCTCTGTTAGTGCGCTGATTGACTCTGATGCCGACTAGCTTTTGGATAGAGAGTGGGCTCAACAAATGGATTTGGAGACTGTTCCTATGGACTGTCCGCTGCAGGCTAAGGGTCTGAATGGACAATTGTTGACCCATATTACCCATCAGACTGTTCCTGTTTGTCTTAGAGTGTCGGGAAATCATCGGAGAACATTCAATTCCATATTATCGACTGCCCACAGACCCCCTCTGGTCCTTGGTATCCCCTGGCTCATAAGACACAATCCACACATTGATTGGGTGACAGGTAGAATTGTTTCATGGAGCACATTTTGTCATGTGAATTGTTTGTGTTCTGCTCTGACTCCTGCCAGTACTGTGCCTCGACCTCCACTGGAGTCCATGGATCTTTCTGCTGTTCCTGACGTGTATCATGACCTGGCATCCGTTTTTCTGCAAACACAGAGCTACTTCTCTTCCTCCTCACCGCCTTACGACTGCGCTCATTGACCTCCAGCCAGGAGCCCCGCTCCCCAGCAGTCCCTGTACAATCTCTCCCGGCCGGAGACGGAGGCTATGGAGAACTACATTCGGGACTCCTTGGCGGCAGGTATTATCGTCCTTCCTGCTCACCTGTAGGAGCGGATTCTTTTTTGTTGCTAAGAAGGATAAGACCCTCAGACCCTGTATTGATTACCGTGGACTTAACAACATCACCATTAAGAACAAGTATTCTCTGCCTTTGATTAATTCTGCTTTTCCCCTCCTTCATGGTGCTACCATCTTTACGAAACTGGATCTACGAAATGCGTATCACCTGGTGCGTATTCGTAAGGGTGATGAATGGAAGACTGCCTTCAACACACCCCTTGGGACATTTTGAGTATCTGGTTATGCCTTTTGGGTTGTCTAATGCCCCTGCTGTTTTTCAGGCACTAGGTCAATGATGTCCTTCGGGGACATGTTGAATCGGTTTGTTTTTGTCTATCTGGATGATATCTTGATTTTCTCAGAGTCCTCCCAGGAACATGAACTGCATGTGCGCCAGGTGTTGCAAAGGTTGTTGGAGAACAAACTGTTTGTGAAGATGGAGAAATGTGAATTTCTGTGTCTGAGACCTCTTTTTTGGGTTACATCATCGCTCAGGGGAGTTGCGGATGGACCCAGCTAAGATCTCTGCTGTCACGGACTGGCCAGCCCCCTCTACCCGCAAACAACTTCAACGATTTCTGCCAGGTTTGCGAACTTCTATAGAGAGGTTCATCAAGACTCAGCCGCATTGCGGCAGCCACTCCCACGCTCTCACCTCCATCTCACGAGTTAACTTGGAATGAAGGGGGCCGAATCAGCGTTCGAAGAACTGAACATCGCTTCGCCTCGGCTCCCATTCTGATGCAGCCGACCCGACCGCCTGGTTTGTCGTGGAGGTGGATGCATCCGACACTGGGGTAGGTGCGGTGTTGTCACAGCGTTCTCCTGAAGATAACAAACTGCATCCCTGTGCTTTTCTCTCAAAGGAAGCTTTCTCAGGCAGAGAGGAATTATGATGTTGGCAATCGTGAACTGCTCGCCGTTAAGCTGGCTCTCGAGGAGTGGCGACATTGGTTGAGGCGGAACAACCTTCATCGTTTGGACCGGATCATAAGAATCTGGCTTACCTCCAGTCAGCGAAGCAGCTCAACCCCGTCAAGCCAGGTGGGCACTATTTTTTGGGAGATTCAATTTTTTCTCTGTCTTACCGCAGTCCTGGGTCACGCACGTCAAGCCTGACGCCCTGTCTCCGTGTTCATTCGCTGTTGATACTGGTAGTAACCCTGAACCCATTTTGCCTCCTACCTGCCGTATTGCGGTCATCACATGTGACATCGAGGATTGTTAGACAGGCTCAACATCATCAAGCTGACCCTGGGAGGGGGTCCTTCCTAACCGGATGTTTGTCCCTGAGTCTGCTCGCTCCCAGGTACTTCAGTGGGCTCACTCGTCTCCCCTTACCTGTCACCCTGGAGTTTCGCGGACCCTTGACTTTGTGCGACGGAAGTTCTGGTGGGCCACGATGGAGGCGGACACTCGAGCCTTCATTGCTGCTTGTACGGTATGTGCACGAAGTAAGAACTCCACCCAGGCCAGCCGCTGGTCATCTCGACCTCTACCTATACCCAGCCGGCCCTGGTCCCATATCGCTATGGATTTTGTCACTGGACTTCCCCCTCGTCTGGAAAGACTGTAGTTCTTATGATTGATCGTTTTTCTAAGTTCAGCTCATTTTTTGGCCCTACCTAAACTGCCCCACTGCCAGAGAGACCTGATATTTTTGGTTGAACATGTGTTCGCTCTCATGGTCTACCCACAGATATTGTCTCTGACAGGGGTCCCCAGTTTGTCTCCCAGGTGTGCCGAAAGCTTTCTGTAAAGCTTTGGGCATTACATCCAGCCTGTCCTCTGGATATCACCCCAGACCAACGGGCAAGCCGAGAGAGCGAACCAGGAGATGGAGACCGCTCTTCGCTGTGTCACAGGGTCTAACCCTGGGTCATGGAGCTCCATGCTCCCCTGGGTGGAATATGCTCATAACACCTTGACTAACGCTTCCTCTGGTTTGTCTCCTTTTCTGTGTGCTCTGGGTTATCAACCTCCTCTGTTCCCTTCTCAAGAGAGGGAACTGGCGGTACCCTCGGTGCAGTCCCACATGCGCCGCTGCTTCAAGGTCTGGAGGAAGGCCGGTAGCTCTGTCCCGAGCTTCGGCGTACATGCAGAGGCAAGCCAACCGTCACCGTCCCAGGCTCCCGGTTACTCTCCTGGTCAAGAGGTATGGCTGAAGTCACGGGACCTTCCATTGAAGGTGGAGTCTAAGAAGATGGCGCCTCGTTTTATAGGACCGTTCAAGATACTGTCTATTGTTAACCCCTGCGCGGTTAAGCTACAGCTCCTGCCTCCTCACGGGTTCATTCCACCTTTCATGTTTCCCAGATCAAGCCTGTGTCGGTTAGCCCTCTGTGTGCCCGCCCCTCTCGTCCCCCTCCTCCGCCCAGGATCGTGGGTGGGGGTCCGGTCTCACTGTCCGGCGACTTCTGGATGTTCGCCGCCGGGGTCGTGGTTTCCAGTACCTGGTGGATTGGGAGGGTTATGGTCCTGAGGAACGTTCCTGGGTGCCCAGGAGCTTCATTGTGGATCCTGCTCTGGTCCGAGAGTTTCATAGGTTACATCCCGATGAACCCGTCGGCCGCCAGGTGGCGTCCGTAGGGGGTACTGTTAGGCCTACTGCTGCTAGGTAGCTCTCTCTCTGCTCTCTCCCTCCCCTCTGTCTGTCCTTGATTGCAGGAGTGAAGTCTGGTGTCACGGGAGTCAGGGTTCCAGCTGCAGCTCATTCACCATAATCACCTCAGCCTTTAAGACCCGGTCAAACTTACCACTCATTCGTCAGATCGTAGTCAAGACGACCATATCTTTGGAACCTGACTCCTGCCTCCGCTTCACTCCTGCCACCACCATCCTGCTCTCCACTACCGGACCTCTCTTTCTGGACTCACCACGGACACTAGGACATTACGGTACCACACCTGCCCCTGACCTGGATCTGTTACCCTCCTGTACCTGGACTTGCTCTTCCTTATTATTGGAAACCTGGACTATGAACATTTTAAATAAACCTGTTAAACCTTCTCTGGCTTGGTGTACTTGTCTGCATTTGGGTTCTAATACTGGTAAATCATAACAGGGAGGAGAGGAAAACGACCTGTTTCTCTTTCATTTCTATTTTCATCTCTAACACACACACACACACGCACACACAAGCACTTTCACAGTGAGTTCCTTTTCCATCCACTCTCTCCCCTAACTCTCTCTGTACTCTCTCTATACTCTCTCTGTACTCTCTCTGTACTCTCTCTGTACTCTCCCCCTTACTCTCTCTGTACTGCCTCTCTGTACTCTCTCTTTGACTCTCTCTGTACTCTCTCCCCACTCTCTCTCTGCTACTCACTCTGTACTCTCTATGTACTCTCTCTGTACTCTCTCTGTACTCCTCCCTTACTCTCTCTGTACTCTCTCTGTACTCTCTCTTTACTCTCTCTGTACTCTCTCCCCACTCTCTCTCTGTACTCACTCTGTACTCTCTATGTACTCTCTCTGTACTCTCTGTACTCTCTCTGTACTCTCTCTGTACTCTCTTTATTCTCTCTGTCACTCTCTCTGTTCACTCTCTCCCCACTCTCTCTGTACTATTTATGTATTCTCTCTGTACTCTCTCTCTGTACTCTCTCTTGCAACCCACCTATCTCTCTCTTCCTCTCCCCTCACTATTTCTCTCCTCTCTACTGCTCCTCTCTCTCCCCATCTCTCCCCCCTCTCATCTCTCCCCCATCCTCTCTCTCTCTCTCCCCACTCCCACTCTCTCCCCACTTCTTCCCCTCTAATCTCTCCCCCCACCTCTCTCTCTCCACCCTCCACCCTCCTCCCTCTCCCCATCTCTCTCTCCCCTCATCCTTTCTCTCTCTCCCCCTCTCCTCTCTCCCACACCTCTCTCTATCCCCCCACCTGTCTCTCTCCCACCTCCTCTCTCTCTCTCTCTCTCTCTCTCTCTCTCTCTCTCTCTCTCTCTCTCTCTCTCTCTCTCTCTCTCTCTCTCTCTCTCTCTCTCTCTCTCTCTCTCTCTCTCTTCTCTCTCTCTCTGTTATGAATGAGTTGACCTGACAGTGCTATTCCTCTGTACTGGTGCTCAGAGTCTCTCTCTGAATTATTTGAAGCTGGAACCCCCAGGAGTGCTTGTCTTCCCCTCACACACCCTTACGCTCCCCTCCTTCTCTCTTTCCCTTATCCCTCCCTCCCTCTCTCCCTCTATGTCATCCTCTCTCTCTCTCTCTCGACTGCGGTCATTGCCTGGTGCATTCTCGTGCGTGTGTGACTGCTTGACTGTCACATATTCATATCTGACTTCTGCACTATCAACTCTACAGGTTCTACTTGTGTGTGGTGTAGGGACTGACTGTGCTAGGGTTAATGTATGGATGTATAGAACATGTGGATGTGCTCACACAGCCAGCCAAACTCTATCACCATCAGCTAGACATACAGACAAACCAATGGACTCAGTGAGAAAGATGGAGGGATGGAAGGGGTGGATGGATGTGTGGATGAGTGCATGACAGACTGACCGATGGACTGACAGACGGACACGCGGCTGTTGTCGTCCAACTCCTCAGCCTCTAGCTCACTGTGACCAATATGTAGTGCTCTAAATAAGAGACCATTGGGAGGAACAGGGAGACAGACGGAGGGAGAGAGAGAGAGAGAGAGAGAGAAAGAAGAAGAAGAAGAGAGAAGAGGAGAGAGAGGAAGAGAGAGGATGTAAAGAATGGACGGCTGGATGATGTTTGTTGTGTATCGCGGGTCAGAAAGTGTTTTGGGAATGTGCTGACAGGGAGGGTCAGAGTCAGAGGGGCCAGTAAAGTCTTTCCCTCTGACTTCCATCTCACTGCCCTTCATTCACAAACAGGAAGCTACGCTTACAGCCACGCTTATTCACCGTTATTCATAGCTCTTTTTATGTTGCAGTCTCCCCCCTCACTCTCCCTCTCTGACTCCGTCTCTCCCTCTCTGTCTCTCTTCCCTCCCCTGTCTCTGTCTCCCTCTCTCTTTCCTCCCTCTCTCTCAACCCCCGCCCTTCTTTCTCCTCCCAATAGAGATGGACCTACCTCCCTCTCACCATGCGCAACCTGGTAATCCCTTATCTAGCAGAAAAATTCTGACATATTCAGTGACATATACACACACACACACACACATACACACACAAGCACACACACACACACACACACACACACACACACACACACACACACACACACACACACACACACACACACACACACACACACACACACACACACAGGGACACACATATGAAGTCACACATTAAGCTGAGGAACCAGCCATATCCTCCCATACACACACACACACACACACACACACACGCACACACACACACACAACACACACAATAATCCTATTAACATAAAATTATATCAAATGTTATTTGTCACATCCGCCGAATACAACAGGTGTAGACCTACCGTGAAATGCTTACTTACAAGCCCTTAACCAACAATGCAGTTTAAGAAACATTTGTGTTATGAAAATATTTACTAAATAAACTAAAGCTTTTAAGTAAATAAACTAACAATAATGAGGCTATATAAAGGGGTACCGTGCCGAGTCAATGTAGCGGGGGCAACAGGTTGGGTCAAATCAAATCAAATCAAATCAAATTGTATTGGTCACATCCCTGAATACAACAGGTGCAGACATCACAGTGAAATGCTTACTTACAGCCCTTAACCAACAGTGCATTTATTTTTAACAAAAGTAAAAATAAAACAACAACAAAAAAGTGTTGAGAAAAAAAAGAGCAGAAGTAAAATAAAATAACAGTAGGAGGCTATATATACAGGGGGTACCGTTGCAGAGTCAGTGTCTGGGGGCACCGGCTAGTTGAGGTAATATGTACATGTGGGTAGAGTTAAAGTGACTATGCATAGAATAATTAACAGAGTAGCAGCAGCGTAAAAAGGATGGGGTGGGGGCAGTGCAAATAGTCCGGGTAGCCATGATTAGCTGTTCCAGGAGTCTTATGGCTTGGGGTAGAAGCCTGTTGAGAAGTCTTTTGGACCTAGACTTGCACTCCGGGTACCGCTTACCGTACGGTAGCAGAGAGAACAGTCTATGACTAGGGTGGCTGGAGTCTTTTACAATTTTGAGGGCCTTCCTCTGACACCGCCTGGTATAGAGGTCCTGGATGGCAGGAAGCTTGGCCCCAGTGATGTACTGGGCCTACGCACTCACCCTCTGCTAGTGCCTTGCGGTCGGAGGCCAGCAGTTGCCATACCAGGCGGTGATGCAACCAGTCAGGATGCTCTCGATGGTACAGCTGTATAATTTTTTGAGGATCTGAGGACCCATGCCAAATCTTTTCAGTCTCCTGAGGGGGAATAGGCTTTGTCGTGCCTCTCTTCCGCGTACTGTCTTGGTGTGTTTGGACCATGACAGTTCGTTGGTGATGTGACACCAAGGAACTGAAGCTCTCAACCTGTTCCACTACAGCCCCGTCGATGAGAATGGGGGCGTGCTCAGTCCTCTTTTTTTCCTGTAGTCCACAATCATCTCCTTTGTCTTGAGTCACTTGAGGGAGAGGTTGTTGTCCTGGCACCACACGGCCAGGTCTCACCCTCCTCCCTATGGCTGTCTCATCGTTGTCGTGATCAGGCCTACCACTGTTGTGTCGTCGGCAAACTAATGATGGTGTTGGAGTCGTGCCTGGCCATGCAGTCATGGGTGAACAGAGAGTACAGGAGGGGACTGGCCGCACCCCCTGAGGGGCCCCGTGTTGAGGATCAGTGTGGCAGATGTGTTGTTACCTACCCTTACCACCTGGGGGCGGCCCGTCAGGAAGTCCAGGATCCAGTTGCAGAGGGAGGTGTTTTAGTCCCAGGATCCTTAAGAGCTTAGTGATGAGCTTAGAGGGCACTAGTGGTGTTGAATGCTGAGCTGTAGTCAATGAATAGCATTGTGAAGTGCACCAGTCCCTCCTACGCAAAAGCACCCCCCACAGCATGATGCTTCCACCCCCCGTGCTTCACGGTTGGGATGGTGTTCTCTCGAGCACAGGCTACCACCTTTTTCCTCCAAACATAACGATGGTCATTATGGCCAAACAGTTCTATTTTTGTTTCATCAGACCAGAGAACATTTCTCCAATAAGTACGATCTATGTCCCCATGTGCAGTTGCAAACCGTAGTCTGGCTTTTTTATGGTGGTTTTGGAGCAGTGGCTTCTTCCTTGCTGAGCTGCCTTTCAGGTTATGTCGATATAGGACTTGTTTTACTGTGGATATAGATACTTTTGTACCTGTTTCCTCCAGCATCTTCACAAGGTCCTTTGCTGTTGTTCTGGGACTGATTTGCACTTTTCGCACCAAAGTATGTTCATCTCTTGGAGACAGAACGCGCCTCCTTCCTGAGCGGTATGACAGCTGCGTGGTCCCATGGTGTTTATACTTGCGTACTATTGTTTGTACAGATGAACGTGGTACCTTCAGACATTTGGAAATTGCTCCCAAGGATGAACCAGAGTTGTGGAGGTCTACAAATTTTTTTCTGAGGTCTTGGCTGATTTCTTTTGATTTTCCCATGATGTCAAGCAAAGAGGCACTGCGTTTGAAGGTAGGCCTTGAAATACATCCACAGGTACACCTCCAATTGACTCAAATGATGTCAATTATTCTATCAGAAGCTTCTAAAGCCATGACATCATTTTCTTGAATGCTGTTTAAAGGCACAGTCAACTTAGTGTATGTAAACTTCTGACCCACTGGAATTGTGATACAGCAAATTATAAGTGAAATAATCTGTCTGTAAACAATTGTTGGAAAAATTACTTGTGTCATGCACAAAGTAGATGTCCTAACTGACTTGCCAAAACTATAGTTTGTTAACAAGAAATGTGTGGAGTGGTTGAAAAACGAGTTTTAATGACTCCAACCTAAGTGTATGTATACTTCCGATTTCAACTGTTCATAATAATATAATTATAATAATAATATGCCATTTGTGTATGGGTGGTCCCGGGGATCGAACCCACTACCTTGGCGTTACAAGCGCCGTGCTCTACCAGCTGAGCTACAGAGGACCACATGTAGGTAGGGGTAAAGTGACTATGTATAAATAATAAACAGCGAGTAGCAGCCGCGTAAAAAAAAAGGAGGGGCCAATGCAAATTGTCCGGGTAGCCATTTGATTAACTGTTCAGCAGTCTTATGGCTTGGGGGTAGAAGCTGTTAAGGAGCCTTTTGGACCTAGACTTGGCGCTCCAGTACCGCTTGCCGTGCGGTAGCAGAGAGAACAGTCTATGACTAGGGTGTCTGGAGTCTTTTGATAATTTTTAGGGTCTTCCTCTGACACCGCGTGGTATAGAGGTCCTGGATGGCAGGAAGCTTGGCCCCAGTGATGTACTGGGCCGTACGCATTACCCTCTGTAGCACCTTGTGGTCGATTGCCGAGAAGTTGCCATACCAGGGAGTGATGCAACCAGTCAGGATGCTCTCGATGGTGCAGCTGTATACCTTTTTGAGGATCTGAGGACCCATGCCAAATCTTTTCAGTCTCCAGAGGGGGAATAGGTGTTGTCGTGCCCTCTTCACGACTGTCTTTGTGTGTTTTGACCATTATAGTTTGTTGGTGGACACCAAGGAACTTGAAGCTCTCGACCTGCTCCACTACAGCCTCGTCGATGTGAATGGGGGCGTGCTCGGCTCTCCTTTTCCTGTTGTCCACGATCAACTCCTTTGTCTTGATCACGTTGAGGGAGAGGTTGTTATCCTGGCACTACACGGCCAGGACCTCCTCCCTATAGGCTGTCTCATCGTTGTCATTGATCAGGCCTACAACCGTTGTGTCGTCGGTAAAATTAATGATGATGTTGGAGTCGTGCCTGGCCATGCAGTCATGGGTGAACAGAGAGTACAGGAGGGGACTAAGCACACACCCAGGGTCCTTAGCTTAGTGATGAGCTTTGAGGGCACTATGGTGTTGAACGCTGAGCTGTAGTCAATGAACAGCATTCTCACGTAGGTGTTCATTTTGTCCAGGTGGGAAAGGGCAGTGTGGTGTGTAATAGAGATTGCGTCATCTGTGGATCTGTTGGGGCGGTATGCTGGGTGGAGTTGGGTCCAGGGTTTCTGGGATAAGGGTGTTGATGTGAGCCATGACCGTGCCTTTTCAATGCACTTCATGGCTACAGAACGTGAGTGCTACTGGTCGGTAGTCATTTAGGCAGGTTACCTTGGCATTTTTGGGCACAGGGTCTATGGTGGTCTGCTTGAAACATGTAGGTATTACAGTTGGTCAGCGCTACTGCTCTGAGTACCGTCCTGGTAATCCATCTGGCCCTGCGGCCTTGTGAATGTTGACCTGTTTAAAGATCTTACTCACATCGGCTAAGAGAGCGTGATCACAAAGTCGTCCGGGAAGAGCTGGTGCTCTCATGCATGCTTCAGAGTGTTGCTTGCCTCAAAGCGCGCATAGAAGTTCATTTAGCTCATCTGTTAGCCACATGTACTGATGAAGCTTATTCTTTTCAAAAGAAGATTGTTGTTTGTGGCTTTTTAAAAAGCTCATGTGAATGAGAGTGTTGTCTGTGTATCTTATTTGCATGGTGTCATGCTAGGTGTGCACATGTGCATTTGTGAGTGTGTTTTCTCTCTCTCTCTCTCTCTCTCTCTCTCTCTGTGTTCCTGTGTAAGTGTCTAATTATTTACTACCCAGTCACTATCTTGTTAAGAGGAGCTCAGCTCCCACATCCTATCAGATTGAGGTTCTCACTCTCATCACAGCAATCATCATCGTCTATGTGTTTCTGATCTGTTGTGTTGTTGTTTGTGTGTGTGTTAGCTGCTTATGTGTCATAATTATAAATTCCTTTATCTAAAAACAAAATAAACTATGACATTCCTTTATTCCAGTCACATTCAGTATTTCACCCACATTGTACAACAACCTGGGTTATTACATAACAATAGTTATTCCAGTAACAAGCCTGGGTTATCACATTAACCAGCCTGTTATCCATTACTCAAACCTAGTTATTACAGTAACAAGCCTTTATTACAATACAAGCCTTGCTATTACAGTAACAAGCCTGAGTTATTACAGAAACATCCATTCCAAATATATTCTACATAACATCATCTGCTTTCTAGTCCCATCTTTCTATATATACGGCAGCTGTCAAATCAATGAGGCCTAATCCACCCAGTGCACGTGACACACACATAACAAACACGCAGGTACTCCAGGCTAACTAGCTAACATTTTTAATTGTTGGTATTTATTAGGCTTCCCATTAGTTCACTGCAAAAAGCATCAGCTACTCTTCCACATTACATAATACATAGTCAAACATCATTCTTTAAGCTCCTCCCCCCCACCTGAACCCTATCCAATTAATAAAGCTGCTTTCTGTTGACAGACAGATGCACTTCTTAATCACCCATCTTCAGGATAATTGATTGTAATAGATAACATAGATTGATCTATCTGCTAATAATAATGCACTCCAATCAACTGTATTGATATGGGCTATCGCTGATAGCTATCATATCAATCCCCAGCAGTATACTATATATCTCACTGAAGACCTCCTATCCTGCTACCATGCACCTTCCCTTCCCCCTTCACCCCTCCCTTAAATGAATCACTAATCTACCCAGTCCGGATCTAACTAATTATGCTCTCATATCTTCATCAATCAGTCATCTCAGATCTATTACTAAGGAAGAAAGAGGAAAAAATGTGTTTCATTCAAATAACAAGGGAAATCCCATAAACATATATATTTAATCATAATCCATTTTCCATGTGCCAAATGATAAATCAAATCTTTGTTTTCTATCCACATTCATACATCATATATAATCTCCATCTCTAGTTACTTTGTCATAACAGTGGGTGAGTTGAATATACCTTGTGCATGTGTTTAATTCTGATTTTATGTGATAGTTCAACAATGAGACAGTTCAAATACTGTGATAAGGGGGATTGTTTTCATCTGTATCTGCCATGCAGTCATGGGTGAACGAAGTACAGGAGGGACTGGCGCCTTCCTCCGTGTTGAGGATCAGTGTAGCCAGACATGTTTGTTCACCTACCCTTACCACCTGGGGCCCGTCAGGAAGTCCAGGATCCAGTTGCAGAGGGAGGTGTTTATCCCAGGATCCTTAGCTAGTGTGATTGGGGGCACTATGGTGTTGAATGCTGAGCTGTAGTCAATGAATGGCATTGTAAGTCTAGTCCACTCCTCTCCCCCACAGCATGATGCTTCCACCCCCGTGCTTCACGTTTGGATGTTTTCTTGTTCAGCTACCACCTTTTTCCTCCAAACATAACGATGTCATTATGGCCAAACAGTTCTATTTTTGTTTCATCAGACCAAAACATTTCTCACAATAATTCCGACTTTCCCCATGTGTTGCACCCGTAGTCTGCTTTTTTCATGTGGTTTTGGAGCATTGGCTTCTTCCTTGCTGAGCTGCCTTTTCAGGTTATGTCGATATAGGACTTGTTTTACTGTGATATAGATACTTTTGTACCTGTTTCCTCCAGCATCTTCACAAAGGTCCTTTGCTGTTGTTCTGGGACTGATTTCCTTTTCGCACCAAAGTATGTTCATCTCTTGGAGACGAGCGCCCCTCCTTCCTGACTATACAGCTGCGTTCCCATGTGTTTATCTTCTACTATTGTTTGTACGAAGATGGTACCTTCAGACATTTGGAAATTGCTCCCAGGATGAACCAGAGTTTGAAGTCTACAAATTAATTTTTCTGAGGTCTTGGCTGATTTCTTTTGATTTTCCCATGATGTCAAGCAAAAAGAGGCACTGCGTTTTGAAGGTAGGCCTTAGGAAATACATCCACAGGTACCACCTCAATTGACTCAAATGATGTCAATTATTCTATCAGAAGCTTCTAAAGCCATGACATCATTTTTCTTGAATGCTGTTTAAAGGCACAAAAGTCAACTTAGTTATGTAAACTTCTGACCCACTGAATTGTATTTACAATAAATTATAAGTAAATAATCTGTCTTAAACATTTTTAAAATTACTTTTCATCACAAAGTGATTCTACTACTTGCCAAACTATAGTTTGTTACAAGAAATGTGTGGAGTGGTTAATTTTACTCCAACCTAAGTGTATGTATCTTCCATTTCAACTTTCATATATATAATATAATAATAATATGCCATTTGTCTAGTGGTTCCGATCGAACCCACTACCTTGGCGTTACAACGCCGATGCTCTACCAGCTGAGCTACAGAGGACCACATTATAGGGATTAAAGTGACTATGTATAAATAATAAACAGCGTGTTGTATGTAAAAAAGAGGGGCCAATGCAAATTGTCCGGGCTAGCCATTTATTAACTTGAAATTCAGCAGTCTTATGGCTTGTAAAAGCTGTTAAGGAGCCTTTTTATGCCCAGTCTTGCGTGCTAGCAAAAACGGTCTATGACTAGGGTGTCTGGAAGTCTTTGATAATTTTTAGGGTCTTCCTCTACACCGCGTGGTATTCCTGATGCTTGCCCCAGTGATGTGACTGGGCTCGCGTTTACCCCTTACGGTCGATTGCCAGAAGTTGCCATACCAGGTATGCAACCATCAGGATGCTCTCACGTGGTGCTTATACCTTTTGAGATCTACCATGCCAAAATCTTTTCAGTCTCCAGAGGGAATGGTGTTGTCGAGTGCCCTCTTCTACTGTCTTTTGTGTTTTACCATTATAGTTTGTTGTATACCAAGAACTTGAATCCGACCTGCTCCACTACAGCCTCGTCGATGTGAATGGGGCGTGCTCGCATCTCCTTTTCTATTTCCCACGATCAACTCCTTTATCTTAAATCACATTGGGGAGGTTGTTATCCTGGCACTACCCGGCTCCAGACCTCCTCCCTATAGGCTGTCTCATCGTTGTCAT